>NC_081371.1:17382439-17682439 GCF_030684315.1 Stegostoma tigrinum
TTTCTTAAGGGGAGATCATGTCTGATTAACGTGATTGAATTTTTTGAAAAGGTGACCAAGTGTGTGGACGAGGGCAATGCATTTGATGTAGTCCAGTCGGGCTTCAGCATGGCCTTTGATAAGGTCCCACGTGGAAGACCGATATCGAAGATAAGAGCCAATGGAATCCAAGGAAATTTGACTGAATGGACCCAAAATTGACTGATGGACAGGAAGCAGAGGGTGATGGTTGAGGGGTATTTTTGTGACTAGAAGCCTATCTCCAACGGGATTCTGCAGCAATGGGTTTTGGAACCCTTGCTTTTTGTGGTGCATATAAACCATTTAGACTTGAATGTAGGATGATTGATCTGTAGATTTGTGGAAGAGGAGGGGCTATGCAATCCCCTCTACTTTTTTCTGCGTATAAACTGACGTTTTCCCAGCCACCACCAGTTCTAAGAAAGGGTCACCAGACCTGAAACATTAACTCTGTTTTTCCCTCCACAGATGCTGCCAGACCTGCTGAGCTTCCCCAGCAATTTTGTTTTCCTTCCTGTTTTACAGCATCCGCAGTTCTTTCGGTTTTTACTTGTCTTTATTAGCTTGGGCATGGATGTTAAGAGCAGAGAGTTGATGTTGGAATTGTATAAAATGTTGGTTAGACCACAGCTAGAGTATTGTGTGCTGTCTGGAAACCACATTATTGGAGGGATATGATAGTGCTGATTGTGAAGGTGCAGAGGAAATTTACCAGGATGCTGGCTGGACTGGAGAATTTTAATTATGAAGAGAGATTGATTAGACCAGGGTTTTTTTTACTTATAGCAGAGGTGGCTGAAGGAGTTCAGGATGAGATCTTTAAAATTATGAAGGACATCATCAGGGTAGGTGGGAGGATGCATATCCCCTTGGTGAAGGGATCAATCACCAGCAGACATAGATTTAAGACAAGGGGCAGGATATTTAGAGGGGATATGAGGAAAATGTTTTCACCCAGAATGAAATGGGAATGTGAAACCCACTGCCTTTAAGGGTGGTAAAGGCAGTAACCCTCATAACCTAAAAGTATTTAGATTTGCACTTATAATGCCAAGGCACACAGGACAACGGACCGAGTACAGGAACATAGGATTAGAATTGTTAGATGGTTGTTTGTGAATGGCGCAGACTTGATGGGCTGAAGGGCCTTTTTCTAGACTGTAGTCCTGTTTGACAGATTCTATGACACATCACACAGCCAGGCACACAATGCTAGCTACTCAACTGTGACAGGCATATCATCTACACATATTGCACCACACTTTCTGAAATCCTTTCCTCTCTCTAGCAGGACAACATGGCTCATATTATGAGGCAGCATCACTGAAGGGTTAGGTTTAGGAGACACATGTATAATTGCAATCCCTCACCACCATCCCCCAGCCCGGTGGTGGAGGACACTTTGCTCACCATTTTTGATGCAGCATTATTGAGAATATGATGGTACGACCCTATCGCATGTACTTTTTCACCTCCCACACCCTGTTATGATTGGCTAGCTGCACGTGGTGTATGTATGCACCAGCTCCCTACTTCCCTCACCCAACTCAACACCTCTGTTCTCATTTTTTTTAGATAGCCAAGAATTGCCACTTGGCCAGACATGGAATGGGAGACTGAAGCTTGAAAGGAACAAGACGTTATTGAAGAAGAAATACTTAATCTGAAGCTTATTGTCAACATGTTGAGATAACAGCTTCAAGATGGGATCTGCGCATGGAGAGGGACCACATGTTAGTTGCTTGTAGCTATGCCAGGGATAAGGTGGGTGCCAGTTCATAAGAAGGTAAGGACAGACAAAAGTATTACTACAGAGGACTCAGGTGAGATCTCAATGGGACATCATTCTGTACCCAATATTGCTGGGATTTTGTGCAGGCCTGTGGGAATGCAAGTTTTGGTCTCAAAGGACGATGTCAGTGTCTAGCAGTCAGTCTGGAACAACGGTAGACTAACACAGAATGACAGCATGATGACTGTTGCCAGGTTAGTGATCACCTACCTGTTGTGCTGAGTACAGTCACACACAAACCATACATGCAGCAAGTGGCAACCTTGGCATTTCCAACAAATCTCACATGTGCAGGGATTGGAATTATTGCCAGACCATTAGTCCAGAAACCCTGGTAATGTCCCAGGATCTGGGTTTAAATCCTGCCATAATTAAATTTCAATTCAAAAAAATCTGGAATTCAGTCTGATGATGACCAGAAAGCCATTATTAATTATTCAGGAAAAGAAGAATCCATCTTTAGTGAAGGAAATCTGCCATCCTCACCTGGTCTGACCTGTATGTGACTCTAGGCCCACAAAAATGTGGTTGACTCTTACCTACCTTCAGGCCAATTAGGCATGGGCAATAAACGCAGGACTTGTCAGCTATACTCAAATACCACATGAATAATAGAGAAAAAAATCTTAGCACACATGAACACATGTGAATGCAAAAGATCAATATTCTGAATGAGCCATTTTGTATTCTGTACATTTCACTCTGTTTAAGAGAGATCACATTAAACTCGCCTCCCCTGGCAGACAGAGTCCCTGAACCTCTTTGAAGAATTGTGGACAGTAAACTAGGAAATGTTGCCGGTTCCAACTTGGTTGGACACTGATGCAAAGGTTTTCAGGGCTACAGTCACTTTAGCTGCTTTGGCAGTAAATCTTTACTCTGATCTGAGGCAATTGGTCTGGATCAAATCAACTCAAAGTGCCCATCTTATTTGTGAATCAAGGATAGCCCATTCACTGCTCCTGGTTTGTGTGGAGTTAAGAGAAATGTTTCCAGAATGGTGTTCAACGTTTCCTCCTCTTCACCCCCTCTCATTCTCTTTCATCCAGCAGCTTGTTCTCCTCTTCACTGAATCTGCACCATCATTCTCTCACTCTGCGACCCTACAGAGACGATTCTTATAGCCCCAAGACTAGAGCAAGACCTGTGCGCCCGAGCCTTTGCAGTCACAATCAATGCCTTCTCCCCATGAAGCACCAATCCCTATTGACTGCACCAACTTCTCAACTCTCAGCATTTCCACAAATTTAAACAAAACTGCTAGAAATCAATCAGCAACTTACCTGAAAATTGGTGATGATCAATTTAAGTAGCATTGATGAAGTGAGTCTGTCTTGCGTCAAAACATTCAATAGTCTGAGCTTAAGAAATGTTGTTAACTACAGGCAAAATTCAAAAATGTTAGCATTAACTGATGTACTGATCTGTCTACTCTGCAGATTTCCATTGCATGCTCCTAAAATAACCTACGAAAATCTGCTGGTAAGATGGTATAGCATTGGGTACAACAGAACTGTTGGCAAGCAGCATGGACACCATTTGCACACCTCATAGCACCTATGGGGCAAAAGCTGTTGCCACTATGGAACTGATTTCCATCCTCATTTTTGGCTTTCTTCTACAACATATGCCCTAATTATTGACAGTCACCATCTCTTAGGGCAGGGCAGATCATGTCCTACTGACCTAGCTGAATTTTTTGAGAAGGTAACGAAGGTGATCGATGAGGGTGTTGTTTACCAGGATTTTAGTAAGGCTTTTGACAAGGCCTCTCATGGTAAGCTCAACCAGACAATTAAGATGTACAGGATCTATGGTGACCTAGCCACATGCATTCGGAATTCACTTGCTCATAGAAGGCAGAGGGTAGTGGTGGAAGGGTATGTTTCAGACTGGAGGTCCGTGACTAGCGGTGTTCCAAAGGGACCTATACTGGGGCCTTGCAGTTTGTGATATATATAAATGACTTGGATGAAAATGTAGACAGGTGGGCTAGTAAATTTGCAGACAGTACAAAGATTGGTGAAGTTGTGGATAGTGTAGGAGGTTGACAAAGGATACAATGGGATATAGATCAGTTGCACATATGGATAAAGAAATAGCAGATGGAGGTTAATCCGGGTAAGTGTGAGATGATGCACTTTAGGAGATCAAATGTTAAGGAAAAGTATACAGTTAATGGCAAGACCCTGAGCAGCATTGATGTGCAGAAGGATCTTGGGGTTCAAATCCATAACTCCCTGAAAGTAGCCAAACAAGTACATAGGGTGGTAAAGAAGGCATGTGGCATGCTTGCCTTATTGATTGGAGAATTGAGTACAAGAGCCAGGATGTCATGTGGCAGATTTATAAGACTCTGGTTAGGCCACACCAAGAGTATTGTGTTCACTTCGGGGTCGACACATTACAGGAAAGATGTGGAGGTTTTGGAAAAGATGCAGAAGATGTTTACCAGGATGCGGCCTGGATTAGAGGGTATGAGCTACAAGGAGAGGCTAGAAAAACTCGGGCTGTTTTCTCTGGTGTGGCAGAGGCTAAGGGGAGGCTTGATAGCAGCCTATAAAATTATGAGATGCATAGATGGGGTGGACAGTAAGAATCTTCTTCCCAGAGTTGAAATGCCGAATACAAGGGGTATGCATTTAAGGTGAGGGGAGTAAGTTCACAAAACATGTGAGGGGCAAGTTTTTAACACAGAGAGTGGTAGGAGTCTGGAACATGTTGCCAGGGTTAGTGATGGAAGCAGATACGATAGGAGCATTTAGAGGACTTTTAGATAAGCATGTGAATATGCAAGGAATGGAGGGATATGGACCAAGGGCTGGGAAAAGGGGTTAGTTTAATTTGGTGTCATGTTCAGCACAACATTGTGGTCTGAAGGACCCATTCCTGTACTGTACTGTTCTATGTTTGATGTTCTACATGGCTTTTCTGAAAGCCCAGACTTTGCATCGCCAAGCCATTATTTGAATTATCTTATTACATCTGTTACATTTTCCAACCATGGCAATAACATATATTAAGGTGCTCAGCCTTTTACTGAAGTGGTTTGTGTATGAAACGAGTGCAGAACTCTAATGGACATCGATAATTGCATTCATTTACAAGGTGTGCAATAAGTATTTTCTTTCTGATATATATTAATAATTAACTGACAAATATTCATATTTTATAGCTACAGAATTAAAGGGACATCATTGTGCTTTGTTGATTCCAATCTAAAGCAATCTTCTCTGGGTTCAAGAGAGAGAATCCTCTCCCTGCTCATTTTGTAGTCACCCCTGCTGTGTCAATCTGGATTTGTTGAGAACAGTGTCAATTGTTGGTTTCTACGGCTCAGAAGCTTGCCAA
This sequence comes from Stegostoma tigrinum, assembly GCF_030684315.1. Lineage (NCBI taxonomy): Eukaryota > Metazoa > Chordata > Chondrichthyes > Orectolobiformes > Stegostomatidae > Stegostoma > Stegostoma tigrinum. The sequence continues at coordinate 17,387,604 of NC_081371.1, forward strand.
CGTTCATGCATGGCACTCATGGAGGATAATATCTTAGATGAAAATCTTTAGGGCTCACATCAGTTTGTCAGTCATTCTGTTTGGTAAGGGAGTGAGAAACTGGGAAAGAAAAATGAATGTGCACATCCTCTCAGTTTGAATGAATTGTGAGAGGGAATAGCATTACAGTATAAAATGAAATGCTGACCCCTAAAAATATCATCCAGGAAGAAGGAGTATACATTTTAGTACATGCATCTAATCATACCCAACCAAGGAAGAGAAGCTTCATTTAACCAGTTTTGTTTCCCATTTGCCACACAATCCCTTCAGTATTTTCTGAATCCATTCTAATTGCATGTTCTGAATAAGGTTAGAGCTCTAAAAGTAGTTAACATGAAATTGGAAGCAGCTCTTTTCTTTTTGGCTGTGGAATCTCACATACTGGAACTTGGATTGAGGCTTTCAATTTCATTTCATATTGGATTCCTCAAGCCAGCACAGAAAATATTCATCCCATCAGTGGTTACACAATGCTCTAGCACTTAAAGGCTGGTGTCCAGTGTTTCTGATCACTCCAAATATTTTTTAAAAAAAAACAATCTTGCAGTAATAAAATTAATCTGGATGGGTTCAATTTTGGAAAAATCAAACAATGAAAAGAATGACAATACAGGTGATGCCCTAGATCTGTATGGGTTTAAATTAAAAAGTCAGGTTATCCATTGTCTTCTTTGTTATAGTTCTTTAAAATTAAATGTATATTGGACTACAACTCCATTCAAGCAGTTGCAGTTTTCATGTGTTACCAGTCATTCCTTGGTAGTTCTTTTTCGATCATTGCAGGTAGTGTATTCTTAATGGTGAATTAACAGCTCTGGATAGCCAAGCTGCTACCCAAAATGTATCATGCAAGATGGATTAACTTTTTTCTTAAATCACTGAGCTTTTAAAATATAAACTTTATGTATCAAAAACCGTGAAGACAAGTGGGTACTTTATAGTTGTTGCTTGATATTCTCTGCTTTATTAGCAATTCCTGTACAACTCCAAATAGTTGTGCTAAACTTTGGAAAATACTGAGATGGGAGAAATGTGTCACTGGAAGTCATGTTATAGTAAGGAGACTGGATACGTTCTACATGCTTAGAGATGCTGCCCAAAAATGGGATATTAGAGTGGAGATAAATTTCATGATGCTAAAGACTCCCTTCTATATTAGCATTGACCTGTCAGTTGCAGAGTATAAGTTGGCTGAAGGTGGCTGCCACTATCCTCTTTGAGCGTAAGAAACTGCTTGGTCTTGTGTAGTAGGGGGAAGACACTTCCTGGTCTAACTCGAAGAGTCTCTTGTTGTTAACAAGATATGTTATTGCATGTAAGCAACCAGTTACAGGTTATGTTTATCTGATGGACATCATTACGCACTTTTCAAGGAGGATCTGATATTAGGTCCCACTCTTTTGAAATACTAATCTGTTCTGCCCACCAATTTGCTAGTGATTTGTTCAAGTTTGCTGATGACAAAATATTAGGCAGCATTGTAGACAGTGTGGATGACAGGATGTGGATAGATTAAGTGAATTGACAAAGCTGCAGGAGATGAATTTTATTATTAGCAAGTCTGAGGCTATCCATTTCGGACCGAAAAAGGATGGGTCAGGGTATTTTTAGAAGGCACAAAGTTAAATACAATGTATGGCAACAAGACTTAGGGATCGCAGGTGCTTAGTTCTTTGAAATACCATAAACAGGTACAGAAAATAGTTAAGAAGGCTAATGGAATGGTGGACTTCATACCCAAAGGACTGGAATATAAAGATCTAGGCATTATACTGCAATTATTCAAAACCCTAGTTGGACCCAACTTAGAGTATTATGAGCAGATCTGGGCACCACATCTTAGGAAGGATGCTTTGGCACTGGAGGGAGATCAATACTTGTTTAAAAGGATGATATCTGGACTTCAGGGGTTAAGTTATGAGGAGAGATTAGACAAATTAGGCCTTTATTCCCTACAGTTTAGATGGTTAAGGGATGAGCTAATTGTGGTTTTTTGGATATTAACAGCGAAAGACAGAGTAAATAAAGACAAACTATTTCCACTGGTTAAAAATGCTAGAACGAGGTGCATAGTCTAAGGATTATGGCCAGGCCATTCAGGAGTGACATTAGAAAGCACTTCTACATGTAAAGAGCAGTGGAGTGGCACTCTCTTCATCAAATGGGGATTGATGCTAATTCAATTGTTAAATTCAAATCTGAGGCAATTTTAGTTTTTATTAATCAAAGGTATCAAGGGATATGGGCCCAAGACAGGCATATGTAGTTAGACTACTGGTCAGCCAAATCAGCCATGACCTTATTGAATGGCAGAACAGGCTTGAGGGGTTGAATGGCTTACTCCTGTCTCTGTACTTCCATGTAGAAGCAGAATTGGGCCATTTGGCCAGTCAGTCTGATTGACATTCAATGAGATCGTGGCTGACCTGATAGTGCTTAATTCCATCTACCTGCCTTAACTCCAAAACCCTTGATTCTCTTACTGATTAAAAACATCTGTCTATCTTATCCTTAAATCTATTTAAGCCTCAATAGCCCTTCTGCAGTAAAGAGTTCCATAGATTCATTACCCTCTGAGAGAAGAAATTCCTCCTAATCCCTCTCCTAACTGGGAACTCTTTACTTTGGTCCTAGACTCTCTAAAGGAAACAACGTTTACATTTCTATTCTGACAAGCTCCCTAAGAATCCTGTATTTTCAAATTGGTCTCCTCTTATTCTTCTAAACATGGATGAGTACAGGTCTGACCGACTCATGATCATTTTATAAGAATATTAGTCCATACCTGGTATCGACCTAGTGTACCTTCTCTGGATTGCCTCCAAAGCCAGTATACCATTATTTGGATATGGGGGCCAAACAGTTCCAGGTGTGGTATATTTCGCGCCTTGTACTGTTTCAGCGAAACTTTCCTATGTTGGAGATAGTAAGAGCTCCCAATGCTGGAGTCAGCGATAACACAGTGTGGAGCTGGAGGAGCCCAGCAGGCCAGGCAGCATCAGAGGAGCAGGAAAGTTGGCGTTTTGGGTCAGGACCCGTCTTCAGAAAAGGGTCCCAACTCGAAACATCAACTTTCTTGCTCCTCTGATGCTGCCTGGCCTGCTGTGCTCCTCCAGCTCCAGAATTTCCTATGTTTATGTTTTTTTTGGAAGAAATGTCAACATTCCATTTGATTTTCCTATTACCTTCTTAACTTGGTTGCTAGATTTTTGTGATTTATACATAAAGCTTCACAAATTCTTCCCTGCTGAAACTTTTTGCAGACTTTCTCCAGTTAAATAATACTTAGCGCCTCTATTCTTCCTGCCAAAGTGAATAACCTTGCATTTTCCCATCTTGTATCCCATCTGCCAAGTATTTTCCAATCTCTTAACCTGTCCATATCTCTCTTTAGATTCTTTGCATCAGCCTGACCACTCACCTACGTTTGCATTATCCCCAAACTTGCTTATAATTTATTCACTTTCCTCTTCAATCTAAGGGGCAATGTTTTCGTGCAGAGGATGGTGCATGTGTGGAATGAGCTGCTAGATGAAGTGGTGGAGGCTGGAAAAATGGGTAATTGCATAGGAAGGTTTGGAGGGATATGGGTCAAATACTGGTAAGTGGGTCCTAATTAATTTATTTACCTGGTTAGCATGAACAGGTTTGGACTGATGGGTCTGTTCCCATGCTGTACATCTCTATGACTCAATCCATGTAATCAATAAACATAGTAAATAACTGTGGTCCCAGCACAGATCCTTATAACACTCCATTAGTTATGGAAATCCAGCCATTTATCCCAATGGTCTGTCTTCTATTCATTAGCTATTCCTCTATCCATGCTAATATTTTATCCCCAACTCTATAAGCCTATACCTTATTAGGCAGATTAATATGCAATACTTTATTAAACACCATCTGGAAATGCAAATGTATTACACCCATTGTTCACATTTTATTTGTTCTATTTGTTAACTCCTCAAAGGATTCTTCTAATAGATTTGTCAGGCATAGTTTTCCCTTCATGTAATCATACTGTCTCTGTTTGATCTTTTTTTTGTATTTCTTAATGCTGTGCTAATAAGGGTTTCCTTTATTGAATTGTCAGTTCCTCCAGTCTCTTTAAAGAACCCCCCCGATATCTATGTTTTCAAATCCCTAAAAATCTGGATTAATTTCATTCTTGAGTGTATAGCATTGATGTGACTATTTTTGTACTGCATACTTTAACATTACAGAGCATAAAAAGTCAGTGAATTTGCTGCAAATTTGAAGTAAAACAGCAAGTAATAGCAAAATTATCATCGCAAATTGGAGCTTTTTTGAGAGGAGGGAAAGGAAAATCCTAGATTTTTTAATTAAATGTTTACTCTACAACTTCCAAAGTTAAGGACAATCATTTTAAAGCACATGATATAATCAAGAAGCCAAAAATATAATGCAGAGATTTAACTGTCGACTTCCCAAGCCCAATACAAATGAACCGGGTATTGGAGGGGAAAAAAAAACTTGCAGGTGACATGAAGTGAGAATTTACAAGAGATGCTAAGGTGATTGTGAGGAAACACAATCACAAGTCAGAATCAAAATACTACATATGTTGGAAATTGGAAATGAAAACAGACATGTTGTAAACACTAGCAAATGTAGAGAGAGAAACAGAATCAACATTTCAAAATTTGCCTTCTATCAAAACTGGAGAGGGAGTAGAACTTATACCAGGTTGGTAGTGTTCACTCATAACATTTGCTAGATTTTCCAGATATAGCAAGAACTGCAGATGCTGGAGTTAGAGGCAATACAGTGTGGAACTGGAGGAGACCAGGAGACCAGAAAGAAGATCCCAAACTGAAACATCAACTTTCCTGCTCCTCTGATGCTGCCTGGCCTGCTGTGTTCCTCCAGGTCCACACTGTGTTCTGCTAGATTTTCAAATTGTTTTCAATTCTACTGGTAAGGGGTTTAAAAGAATTCTGGTGAGAACAACCTTCCAGACTTATTTAGTGTGTATTTGGAAATTATTTTAAGTTTTGATGGTTTGATTAAGCCATCAGAAGTTTTGAGAACAGCAATCAAGAAAAGCATTGTGCTGAATGCCCCCCAAGGAACTCTCCGTGGTGCTGAATTAGTATAATACTCTTCTATAATCAAATGCTACTATTTAACTTACATTTCAAACACAACATCATTTAAATATTCTAGATTGAGCAAAAGAACTTGGGAACCAAATTACTGAAGCATTTAATTTCTTTCAAAATAAAATAAAAATACATGCTTCTACCTTTTTGACCTTAAATCTTTTTTAAAAAATTAATTAAAATACCTTTTTAACCTCAAATCTCAAAAGTAGTAACAATTTGCAAATTGTTACTCTATAAACATCCAATCAAAGAAGTATATATAATCATACCATTGAGTCCCCGCAGTGCAACAAAAAGCCATTTGGCCCATTGAGTCTGTATTGATTTGTCAAAGAGCATCCCACCCAGACACAACCAATCTCTGTAATTCCAAATTTATCATGGCAATCTACATAGCCTGTACTACCATGGACACTAGAGGGCAATTTAGCCTGGGAAATCCATTTATATATAATAAAACAACATGTAAAAACAAAAAAAACACCCTTCATCAGAGAAAAGCTGATTAGCAAAATTTTGGAATTTGAGAATGCCCTCATTGAAAACGTATGAATAAATACTCTTGCAGCTCACTGACCATCCTCCCCACCCCACCCGACCCACTCTATTCCTGAAATTTACCCCCACATTCATTCTAACCCTTAGGTTCCAAACTGTGGGTTATACCTAGATAAGCAATTAGGATCATAAGCTATGAGGCACCAATGATACCTGCGAAGAGGAGAACTGAAAATTGACAGTCCTGGGGTCAGCATGAAGGCCTTAAAATATACGCCATTCTTTTACTTGTATGTATGCCCTGAACCAATGTGTTTTGGAACCCATTGCTGACACCAGTAGGGTGTGTAAAATGCTAGATATCTTGGTTGTTTAAGTTGTGCCTTTATCCCTGCTGTTCTAACATTAACCAAAATGCCAACCCTCCCCATGCCTCACCCCAAACGTGAAGCATTCAAATGCAATTATCAAGAACTGCCTAATTCTGTACAGTTGGACACATACTCCAACAACTTGCATTTCAATAGCATCTTTAAAGTAGGAAAGCATCCCAAGGTGCTATACAGGAGTGTAATCAGACAAGAAGTGAGACTGCTCCATATCAGCAGATTCTGAGAGGGACAGTTGACCACGTGATCAAAACGCTGAATTTTAAATCGAGTGACAAAGGTGGAGAGCCATAGAGGTTTTTACAAAGGAATTCCAGTTGTTAGAGCCTCAGCAGTTAAATGTGTGTTCACCAGTGATGGCCTGAAAGGAGTAGGTCTTCAACAAGATTCCACTTTCTGTCTTGCAGGATAAATGCTTTTCATGATTCTGCAGAATACCACACACCAAATTTCTAATCTATTAGTGTTGGCCCCAAGTTAAAATGTCCTTCTTTATACTCAAAGCTTGATGCTTTTATAAGGAAAATCAACCAAACCATTAACAAAGGCTGAATTCCACAACTGGCCTAACTCTGTAGAAAGTGATTGGCTTCACGTTGAGAACTTGAATGGGATACCATCTGTATTCATTGACTGCACTTGGCATATGAAAGTAATATTTAGTTATGTTGCATTTCACGAAGTATAATTCACCTTCCAACCAAGAATACAAATCTGTCAAGTTCTCACTAATGTTTTCTTTGGTGAGTGGAAGTATTATGTTTCTAACTATTAAAGGCAACTTCTGTTCCATTATTGTCAGTGGTTTCATATCTTTACTTCCAGCAGACTGACCCTGACAATCCTGGAATTGCATTACATCCTCTAACCACCCATTCTGTCAACAAATCCATTGTAATCTAGTCAGATCATGTGTAGTTTAGTTTAGACAGACCATCAAAAGAAAAGTTCTTTGTGGATTTTTCACATCAAAGGGACACTTTGTATTCATGAACCTTTACAAAAAATCACCTACAAATTTACCTTAATGACCATTTCTACAACTGCATTTCTGTTCCTCTTTGAAGTAGTTTCATTTAAAAACATTTATGACCAGTGGCCACAGCAGAGGAACTGGGCCAAAGGAGCTGCTAATTTACTGATATGAAGGTACTGGGTTCACACAAATCAGATGAGTTAAGATCTGGCTGAGGCATCCCAGGTGACTGAATATGTTATTAGTGTTTATTTACTCATTCCTTTGCACTATTTCCCTGAAGGCGTCAATTTTAATTACTGTTCAATGAAGAATAGATTTAGCATGAAAGAAGCAATGGCATATAGTTACAATTGGTAATGATATTTAAGGAGTCTGATTTCATGTGAAGACGGTGGTGAGTTGCAGTCTAGCTCCACAATGTTTGTCCTCTGCCAACTTAGCGAAATAACCATTGGTGATGAGTGAAGTTAGTTAATCTTCAGCTCTGTTCTCCTGTGAGGACATCACACGTGAGCTGAAATCGGCCCTTGAATCAGAAAATTGGATCAGTACTCAACCAGTCAGACAGCATCTGAGGAGAAAGAAATCCGCAGTTCTTTCAGTTTTTACAAAGTTAATATTGCAGATATATTTGTTTCATCAAAAGTGGAGGAGTTTTGAGATTACATGTTTTTAAACGAGTACAAAATCAGCAAAGATGATGTTGGGATAACCATGGAAAGGTATGTGGCAGGGTAAAAGGGAGCACTGACTAAATGACAAAAAGAAATTCTTTCCATGTCTACATGCTTCCAGTAAAATGACTCTAAATATTACCAATGTATAAATCTCCATATCATTGGGGCTGCTGGGATAATTGTAGTGCTGTTTCCATTACTGCTAGGTTAACTCAGCACTGACCAGAAAGAGATGGTGAATTTTAATGATAAACCTCGTGCTCTCTTCAAGCTGATACATTGTTTCATTGTTGCAATGAGTGGTTAAATGACATGGAGGAGCAAGTGAGTCCCTACATCTGCAGATCCCGCAACAAAGGGTTTCAAAAAAATGATAGAAAGTGCAGCAGTGGCAGACTATTTTGCATTAATCCATGCATTTCACAAATATTGAATGGATAGAGAGAAATGAATAATACCTCCCTTTTGTCCCCATGAATAATGTGCTTGACAATACTGTATAAAGTAAATTCAGTAATTGGTGAATTAAATTAAGGGTGATATTTACAGATCCTGTACAAAATTTGAAACCAGGTAAAAATGGATTTAAAGATCTCCATCTCCAAAACTCCCAAAACTACTTACTTTGATAGGCATTTGATCCAACTTAAAAAAATATATATTTTCTCCTTTTAAGTATGGATTCACTTGAAGAGAACAGCAAATGCAAATAAAAATCAATTGTTTCACGAATGAGTTGAAATTCCGTGAACAGTTATATAGGAATACGTTTGATTATTTTCTGCCCTGCAAGGCATGTTTGTGGGAAGGGGAGATTGTCAAATATGAAGGATATTACTGAAGCATGTTCTGTAATCTAATAAGTGAGCTGACACTGAAGTTAGCATCAAAAGTAACCCAAGAACTGTGAATGATGGAAATCAAAACCAAAAGCAGAAATTGCTGGCAGCATCTGTGGGGAGAAAGCAGAGTTATTGTACAGATACTAAAATTGGCAGCTTGCCTATCATATAAAAATAAATATTTGATGTTCAATTGTAGTTCTCACCAACCCAACTGTTTGGAATATTATGCTATAATATGGTTGGGATGAGAGTGAACATGCTGTTGTTTTACTGTTGGGGTAGCTACCACCACTTCAGGGGATGTTCCATCATGTGCATTGGCAGACCCACTTAAAATGTTACCTGTCTCTGTATTCTTCCTTGACTGGTTTCAGAATTTAGGTCCCTTTCCAACACTATCTCTCAATGCTGCCTTGCCTCTCTCCAACCTGAAAGCAGAGGACTTACCTGGTTCCAGGACCCATTAAAGGTCCGTGTTGCCAGTGGCTCCAACAGATAGGATTTCCTCCCACTCTCAGTTTGTTTAACCTGTGCACATCATTGAGGGACACGCACCTATTAGGCACATCAGCTGCCAGCCAACTTGTCTTGCATCAAGGGAAGAGAGAGCTGTCTACCAGAATTCCACACCACTGCTTCCACCCCACCCCATGTAGATCCTGTGTAGAACAGAATTTTTAGTGTTTACACAAATGAATTAATAGAAATGAAAATTATTGATAAATTGTTACCATTCATGGAACAATGACAGCAAGCAGCATGAAGCTGAAATCTTTATCCCACATCAATCCTCGAAATGTTTCCTGTTCTTTTGTTATTGTGACAGGATAGATTTGCAATCAATGAGCAAAAATTACAGATACTGACATTTTTTGAGGAATTTCACCTTGAAGAGTGAAAAATAAATTTATACAATGCTTCAGCCTGTAAGAGTTTGTGACAGGTAAGAGATGACTCAGTACATGTGCAATTTTTACTCCTGTTCTCCCCCATGAGAGATGGAAGAGATATAATGGTGGTCTGAGTTCATAAAGCTTAATTTACTTGTCCACAGGTTAAGTCAATTGTAATGGCTCCCCATCCAAGTGGCCATCTCACATTTGTGACAATACTATGACCTTACGAGGTGGATTCTGTCCTTTTTTTTAATGAAGAAATATTGAAGAGAGAGGTACCAAGCAATCTTCTCCAATTCAATGAAGTAAGCAGCTTGTGAGTCCTTGGGGTCTTTTTAAGTTGAAACAATAGAAGAGGCCTGAATATATGGGGTTAAGTACCCAGAGAACAAGTCTGTTTTTTGGCTTTTGTCCTCAGTAGCAGTTGCTGGAATCTTGAAGCTGGATGTGGAAGCCACTATTCCTTTTTCTAAAAGCTGAGATTCTCTTTCTGCCGCTAGAATTTCAATGTGAGACAATCTATTTTACTGAATTTGCCTTTGCCAAGAGTGTGTTTATAGAATGTTACTTTGTTGGAACATTTAGTTAATGGTAATTAATACATATCGTTACTCTGTTAAGCATTTTGATTGAGTTACAGTTAAGCCAATTCCTTGCTTTTATTTTTATTTTCTTGGTATTTTAACCATAGAGGAAAATGAAGTTTTTTTTGCTTAAAGTTGAGTAGTTTGATGAATCAAATTGCTTCTAGAATGTAATGCCTTAAAATAAGAAAAAGTTAGGGTCTAGGCTATCTTCTGATATTATGAAGGAGTTTAGTCCGGTCTATAAAACATTACTAAAAGTTTACCCTGATGTTACCACAACCCACCCACAACTGTGAACAAAAACAAAGTTGCTAGAAAAGCTCAGCAGGTCTGGCAGCATCTGTGGAGAACACAGAATTAAAATTTCGAGTCCGGTGACCCTTCCTCAGAAATGATGGTGGCTGGAAAAACATCAGTTTATATGCAGAAAATAGGGAGGTGGGTGGGGTAGCGAGTAAATGATAGGATAGAGCCCAAAGAGAGAGAAAGACAGATAACACGATGTGAAGCTGGATGAGCACAGGAGGCCACGCAGCATCAGAGGAGCAAGAAAGCTGGCATTTCGGGTTGAGACCCTTCTTCAGAAATCTGAAGGGCCTCGACCCGAAACACCAGCTTTCCTGCTTCTCTGATACTGCTTGGCCTGCTGTATTCATCCAGCAATACACCATGTTATCTCAGATTCTCCAGCATTGATAGTTCCTACTATCTGTGAGAGAGAAAGCCAGTTTACAGACAAAGGAGTTGCTAACAATCAGACTGGGAGGGTGAATAGTTGTTAACAGGGACTGTTAGTGACTAACAACAGGGGGTGTGTAATGGCAGGTTATGTAGTAACAAGACCTGGTGTGTGGGGTGGGGGCTGGGACATGGAAGAGTTTAGGCCCTAAAATTATTGAACTCAATATTGAATCCAGAGGGCTGTAGTGTCCTCAAGTGGAAAATGAGGTGTTGTTCCTCCAGCTTGCGTTGGGCTTCACTGGAATGCTGTAGCAAGCCGGAGACAGAGATGTTGGCCAGGGAGCAGGGTGGTGCTTTGAAGTGGCAGACAACAGGCAGTTCAGGGTCTTTTTTGCAAGCGCAACATAGATGTTCTGCAAAGCGGTTGCCAAGTCTATGCGTCATTCCCCCAACATAGAGGAGACCACATTGTGAGCAGCAAATGCAGTAGACTAGAGTCTTGGAAGCACAGGCGAAGTGTTGCTTCACCTGGAAGGTAAGTTTGGGCCCGTGGATACTGGGGAGGGAGGAGGTAAATGCGCAGGTGGTGCACCTTTGCTGGTTACAGGGGAAGGTGCTGTAGGGCGGTGGAGAGTTGTTGGGGGTGAAGGAAATATGGACCAGGGTGTCCCGAGGGAACGGTCTCTGCAGAAGGCGGACAAGGGAGGGAAGGATAATATGTGTCTGGTGGTGGCACCTTGCTGAAGGTGGCGGAAATGGCATCTGATGATCTTCTGGATGTGGATGCTGGTGGGATGGTAGGTAAGGATAAGGGGAACCCTATCGCTGTTGCGGGAGGGAAGAGAAGGAGTGAGGGCAGAAGTGCAGGTGATGGTTCAGACCCAATTGAGGGCCCTGTTGACAACGGAGCTGGGGAACCCTCAGTTGAGGAAGAGTGTGGACATTTCAGAAGCTCCCTTGTCGAAGTTAGGCTCATCTGAACAGATGAGAAGGAGCTGGAGGAACTGAGAGAATAGGATGGAGTCTTTACAGGAAGTGGGGTGTGAGGATGTATAGTCGAGGTAGCTATGGGAATCGATGGATTTGTAGTGGATATTAGTGGCCAGTCTATCCCGGAAATGGAAGCAGAAATTTCAAGGAAGGGAAGGGAGGAGTCAGTGATAGACCAGGTGAAAGTGAGGGCAGGGTGGAAATTGGAGGCGAAATTGATGAAGTTTTCCAAATCTCGACGAGAGAGGGAAGCAGCACCGATGTATCGGAGAAAGAGTTGGGATGGGGGCCGGAATAGGACTGGAACAAGGAATGTTCCATGAACCCCACGAAGAGACAGGCATAACTAGCGCCCATGCGGGTACCCATGCCAACCCGTCTTACCTGAAGAAAATGAGGGGATTTGAAAGAGAATTTGTTGAGGGTGAGGACAAGCTTGGCCAAACAGAGGAGGATGGTCGTGGGTGGGAATGGTTCAAGTTTTTGCTCCAGGAAGAAGCGAGAGCCCTGAGACCCTCCTGGTGGGGAATGGATGTGTAAAGGGATTGCACATCCATGATAAAGAGGAGGTGACTGGAGCCAGAGGAAGGCATCAGATGAATCATGGATGTATGTGGATAGGGATTGGACTGAGGGGAGAAGACTGAGTCAAGGTAGGAGGAGATGAGTTCTGTGGGGCATGAGCAGGCTGAAACAATGGTCTACTTGGACAGTAATGCTTATGGATTTTTAGCAGGAGGTAGAAATGAGCTGTGTAGAGTTGGGGTCTATTAGCTTGGAAGTGGAGGTGGGGAGATCACTAGATGAAATGAGATCCGTAACCATAGTGGATACAATGGCCTGATGTGCGTTAGTGGGGCCATGGTCCGAGGGAAGGTAGGAGGAGGTATCTGAGAGCTGGCACTCAGCCTCCGCAAGGTAGAGGTCAGTATGCCAGACAACAACAGCACCATGCTTATCGGCAGGCTTAATGACAAAGTCAGCGTTAGATCTGAGTGCATGGAGTGCAGTCAGTTCGGAGAGAGAAAGGTTGGATTTGTTGAGAGGGGCAGTGAAATTGAGGTGACTGTTGTCACATTGACAGTTCTCAATGAAAAGATCATGTGCAGGTAAAAGGCTGGAGGGAGGGGTCGGGGTGTAGGGAGAGTGTTGGAGTTGTGCAAAGGGGTCTGTGGGGCGGAGAGAGGCCTCTTGTCTAAAGAAATTTGTCCAAACAACTGTGGGTAGGCCCAGTTTAAGGAAAAGCAAGAGGATCAATAAAACATTTAAAAATTGCAAATAATTTTTTTTTAATTCATTATTAAATAATACATTATTAATTAACACACACATTTGTTAGTCAGTTTGTTAATCTGTGCGCATTTGTGTAAATGAACATATTCAATGTTTTATCAATGTTCCACTTTAGCAACCGTCACAGTAAGGTTAGTCTGCTGGACAGGCATCTTGAACTGGTCATTGAAGTATAACTAAAGCCTTGGATATGGATTGTACAGAAAGCCAAGAAAGTGATTCTTTGGTTTGGTCTTTGTATCTGATTTTCCTGGTCATATTGTGCACAATTACATAGGAGCTATACAGATGATGGTATATCTAAACCAAGATGTTTCTTCTGGATCTATAAACATTTCACTGTGATAGATTGGCATATTTTCCTTAACGTGGAAATTCCATTTATTTTGTGATGGTCCAAGCATGTGATTATTTCCCACATTGTTTCTTAAAATGCCTGTCAAAAACCAGACTGCGTATTACATTGTATTTAAGGGCATGTCACAGATGATGTGGTGATAGTGTTATAATATGTACAGCAGCAGAGACATCTTGCATTTATGGATCCCACTGTGAAGATGATTATGCCACTTAGCATCATAAATGCTTTTTTTTGTTACATGTGGAATATTTTAGTCCCCAACTCTGTGATTTGATAGAGGAGGAAACTATAAGAATAAATTCATCATTTCTTTTCTAGAATAAGACCACGCACTTTGTCAAAACTCGGATAACCGGGCATTGATGGATAAAATACTGGAGCCTCCAGGGTGCGACCTTCCAGTTGCAAGAAGCAGTGTGGCTGGATGTAGGAAGGTAAAATAATTAAGCAGGGTGGTGGTGCCCCAGATACCTTCAACCCCTCTGAATTAAATCTTGGGTGGTAATTAATACCATAAGCTCCATCTTGTTGCCCTACTGCCAACTGAGATCTTAAAAGGGTCAATTAATAACCCAGTAAGGACCAAATGGGGCCGAATTTCATATTGGCTGCAATCATCTCAGTTCCAGGTAGGGCAAGAAAAAGAAGTAAGCCCAACGGACTGGTAAGCCAATATGGAAAAGTGGGAAGCTATTGACCTACACTAATTTGTGTGCAGTAAAGGAACTGGACAGAGACAAGTTATTGCTGAGAGCTTTCCCTTGTTTCTGGGGCTCCAGACTCCTCTCCTCAGCACGCCTAATCCCAGAAATCTACATCCGTCTAAAAAAGCATTGCCCTACACCTCGATCCTGATGAGATTGGCTGTTTTTCTGGCAGTAACAGTGGCCTTCTCACTGGCATTGTTGAGTAAAGGACAACAGATCCCAGGGACAACCTTAAAGGAAGACTCACTGTTACCTGCTTCATTGGAGGATGATGCAGAGGGCCATGCTTGGAAGAGTCAGCAGCCTGATGCACCCAATGAAAACAGAAGAATGCACCCGGAATCTTTAGTCAATTACAGACTTGAATTTGCAGAGACTGACCACTTAAGAAAAAGCCTCTTTTAGCCTCTTCTAAATAATGGTCAATGTCCATATTAAGTATCAGAATTAGACAATGATAAAGCATATCACACGAATAACTTAAAATGCGTACTCATATTTTATGTATATATAGGAGCACAGGTAAATCCTCAGTTGATACTCAGTTAACAAGCTTAATTCTAAGTCTAAATTTTCTTTTGACTAAAAGTCACTAATATAGATTTATTTGTAAGTTACTCTAACCATTTCAATTTACCAGGGACAAACAACCTCTGAGATAACAAAGTGTGGAGCTGGATGAACGCAGCAGGGCAAGCAGCGTCTTAGGAGCACAAAAGCTAACGTTTCGGGCCTAGACCCTTATCAGAAAAAACAACATCTGATGACGTGTTTCTGACATACTAGCTTAGAAAAAGCAAGCCAGCTCAAATGTAACATTTTGAAAGGGCAGTTTACTGTCACAGCTATTTCAATAAGTTAGATGAATTAACCCCATAATCAATCTGAAACCTGACATGCCATTAATAACACCATTACTAGACCCTGTAATAACAGTGTGTTCAGAGTTAGATAACCCATACCTTGTGGGTCACTCAAAAGCAAATTCAACACATTTGTCAGTGGTGTTTTCACAATTTTTTTTCACTGCTAGTGGCTAAGAATATTAAGTA
Source organism: Stegostoma tigrinum (assembly GCF_030684315.1). NCBI lineage: Eukaryota > Metazoa > Chordata > Chondrichthyes > Orectolobiformes > Stegostomatidae > Stegostoma > Stegostoma tigrinum. Next base: position 17,402,727 of record NC_081371.1, read on the forward strand.
TTTACTGCAGTCTTGAGGGTCATGAAGTGCAGCGGTAGGCCAGAAGCTCTGAGTTAAAGTTCAACTTGTCGTGGACTTGTATCATGACGTGTCTGAACAGATTGATTAAACATTAATTGATTGTGATTTTCTATCCATGGGACTCGTTCAGTTGCTGCTGCGCTTTGTTATGCTCAATCAAAATTCAGGAAATCTAACCTTTCTGTTCTATTCTGAAAGCATTGTGCTGCAACTGTTGATGAGAAAGAAATTTCAAAATCACACAGAAGACTGAAAAACAAATTGTTTGCTATGTCACACAGGTTAGTTATGCAGTAATATGCTTCGTGGAGTCACAGTTCCAAAATACCAAGTGGCACTATTGTAGCGTCTGACTGATAATTATAGAATTCCAATGGTTTGAGATTTTGCAATATAAGCATCATTTATTTATAGATATTTTTAAATCAACCTGTTATTTTACACAGATGGATTAGATGCATCTCAAACGTGGGCCTCTTGGTCTCGAGGTGGGGATACTGCTATTCCACAATAAGAGCCCTTCCAATGGTTTAAGATATTGTATGAGAATCAAACCCGTACGCTCAGAGTAATTTTTTTAATATTTACTAATTGACCTGCTCAGTGGTATTTTTGCACATTTCTAGAACAGGTGGCATTTGAACCCCAGCCTCCTGCTCCAGATGTAGGGACACTACCAGTTTAACACAAGCGCACTCTTCCAATGCTTTAAGAACACATGTGAAGATTGAAACAACTGCTATCTAAGACTTCACTGTATAGCCACAGTAAGTACATATTAGGAGAAACTGGGCAGGCTGGATTCTTTATCCACTCATTTTAGCTTGACATACTAAAAGAAAGGAAAACTTGATTTAGATGGCATTTTTCCTGACTTATTGGGTATGCCAAAGTACTTCACAGCCAATGATCTACTTCCTTGAAGTGTAGTGATTGTGCAATGTAGTCCAGTGCTGCCTCTCCTTGAAGGGCCTTGCTGTCTCTAAAATATTTATTGATTCACCATGTAACATTCTATTGGTAAATGTAATTAGATTATATGATAATCTAATAGAGAAACAGTCACTGACATCATTAAGATTAATTCTCTCTGAGCTATTTTTTGAAATGTGGCTATTAAGTAATTTGGATAGAAAATCTAAAGTTGAATCAAATGATACATTAAACTCTTACTGGGTATTGACTACACCTAGTGAAATAATAATGCCAGTTTAGTTAAAATGAAACCTAATTATTTCCTTCAGTTACACAATGTACTTTTTAGCTTTCACCTAATGTTTGCCAAAGGATTGCAACCGAAAGGAAATATTATGCTGGCAAAAAATAGTTTGCACTCATATGTTGCTCTCAATGTCCACAAGCTGAATGGCTGATATATCCCTCACGATTCCCCTCACTCCCACAGGGAAATATTCAACTCTACTGTTTATATGCTCATGTCAATATCGGTGAGACTGGAACTTCTGTGCATTACGAATTCTGAGTAAGTTCATTATGATGGTCTATGCCTAACTTGTTCAGGAACTCAAGTTATCCAATTAGTCAGTTTAATTAATAAAAATAAAACAGGAAAATAGAAGTGAGTATTTTTTAAAACAAAACACGTAAGTGAAGCAAAAGGTGATCATGTAAATGAGTTGGGTTGATGTTGTTATTCCGAGAACACTTGTATATATCTGGGTGTTGAGGTAGCCAGTTTGAAAGGCCTGCCCCTGCCTATTGGGACATTGGACCCAGTATGTAAGTTGTGAGGCCTCTTGCCATCACTCCCAATGCCCATCAATACACTTGCTCTCTCAGTCTGCATACTCCTTATGCTCCCAATGCATCAGGCCTCCCCATCACTCCATATGAATCCTCATTCCCTCAACCTACACTACACTACCCAAAGCCCAGGCACCATAGCCAATCACTGTCCTCATGGCCACTTATATAATATCTGCTATACGCAGAACACTTGAGCCCTATAAGAACATTTGGAAGTATTTGAGATGTTCATAAAATTGCCGAAATAAACAAAGACTTGTTCAAAAAATACTTTGAAACAGATTCATATTATGTGGTCATAAATCATTCAAACTAAATTCATAGTCTCCTGACAATTATGTCAAGAAACCCTGCTGAGTTAGTGGGACTTGCAGCTCTGCTAACCACGCAGAATGAGATTCTGTTGAATGACTCCATCAATAACCCAGCTGAACTGAAGTGATTATGAGAATTTGGTGCTCAGCCAAACATTCAGATTGGGATTTCTGGAAAAGCTCAGCAGGTCTGGCAGCATTTGTGAAGGAAAAAATAGAGTTAACATTTCGGGATAACTAGGTGTAGAGCTGGATGAACACAGCAGGCCAAGCAGCATCAGAGGAGCAGGAAGGCTGATGTTTCAGGCCTAGACCCTTCTTCAGAAATGAGGGTGGGGAAGGGGGTTCTGAAATAAATGGGGAGAGAGGGAGAGGCAGATAGAAGATGGTTAGAGGAGAAGATAGGTGGAGAGGAGACAGACAAGTCAAAGAGGTGGGGATGGAGCCAGTAGAGGTGAGTATAGGTGGGGAGGTAGGGAGGAGATAGGTTAGTCCAGGGAGCACAGACAGATCAAGGAGGCGGCATGAGGTTAGTAGGTAGGAAATGGGGGTGCGGCTTGAGGTGGGAGGAGGGAATAGGTGGTAGGAAGAACAGGTTAGGGAGGCGGGGACAAGCTGGGCTGGTTTTGGGATGCGGTAGGGGGAGGGGAGATTTTGAATCTGGTGAAATCCACATTGATACCATTGGGCTGCAGGGTTCCCAAGCAGAATATGAGTTGCTGTCCCTGCAACCTACAGGTAGCATCATTGTGGTACTACAGGAGGCCCAGGATGGACATGTCGTCTGAGGAGTGGGAGGGGCAGTTGAAATGGTTCCCGAATGGGAGGTGCAGTTGTTTGTTGCGAACCGAGTAGGTGTTCTGCAATACGGTCCCCCAGCCTCCGCTTGGTTTTCCCCAGCATAGAGGAGGCCACACGGGTACAACGGATGCAGTATACTATTTCAGGTCCAGTGACCCTTCCTCAGAACTTCCTTTATTCTGAAGAAGGGTCACTGGACCCGAAACATTGACTCTGTTCTACCCATCACAGGTGTTGCCAGACCTGCTGAGCTTTTCCAGCAACTTCTGTTTTTGTTTCAAAATGTTCTACCGTGAAAATAGATTTTCACACATCCGATCTGAATTAATTTCCAGTGACATCGCTTTCGTGACCTTGTTATGACAAGAGGTATCTCGTCAGATAATTAAACTCTAGCAAGACTGTATTTTCACTAAAAATCTGAAAATCTTACATCATTTAATGAAGTGACCCAAATTTAAAGAAGCTAAGTCCTGCACCAATCAAAACATCTGAGTTCAAGTACATCCTGTTCTAAGAATTGCTGCTACATTCAACCCCCTGCCAACTTTTGTTCTAATTATAAATACGCACCTATATGCCTAGATCATTGATGTACATTATCAGAAGGAACTGTCACTTAGTAGCTGCATTCAATATTCTCTGGGATTTAAATATCTAGAAAGTCAAACTTCAGTGCCCTAGAGACTTTGCTTTATTCTAAAAGCTTTAAGATTTATTGTGGAACATTTACTCCCAGTATATAACATATGCAAATTAATTACTTCTTCATTATTAAACAAGCACGTCAATTTCCTCAAGATGTAAGTGCTTTCATTGATTTCCATAATTCTTTGGGTATGTGCTTTAATTCATCCTCACAAAGTCACTAGAACTATGAGAGTGCAAGGCCAAGACCAAATCTTGGGTTTTATGCGGAGTGGAAGAAATTGATTACTCCTTGATATGAATGCAGGACAGCGGAAAAGTACAGAGGGACATCTGTAAATTGTTTAAATTTACTTTCTTCAAAACTTTATGTGGAGGTTTCTGTTTTGAATCATTCAACCGGCATTCCAACAGGCAGTCCTATAGTTTCTACTCAACTCAATTTCCCTCATCAGGTATAGCTATTGTTATATTTATTGTTTTATCATTGGAGTAACATAACAAAGATTAATCCATTTTGTGTTTTGTGATTCTGTGAGCTTTCTTCCATGATCTGAGGTGGGTATTCTAATTTAAACAGACTAGTATATAAGCACCATCAAACAAGACAAGGCCAGAAGGGCATTAACATGCATTTCCTTTTATAAAAGAAAAGATCACTAACATTTATAATATTTAAAATGAAAGAGCTCTATTTAAGAATAATATGTCAAGGACTTATTTCACATAAACATCCAATTGCTGGCATGCCTAAGATTGTTCTTATATTTCTTTTACCCTGAACACCCTGGACCAGACCAGTGATTGCATCCAAACTGGTATAACAAAATTAATAGCTCATAGCTCCAAGATCAGGGAAAACCAAAGTAGAAACTTTAGGCTGGAAGTTGTATATTAAAAATCTTTTGCCACTTCATCTCCTGCACCTTGAAGACCCTCCAAGGTCAAGGTAAATGGGATGTTAGCCTTTCTTTCAAAGGAGGAGTATATTGATCATTGATCAGACCACAGCTGGAGAACTGTGAATAGCTTTGGTCACCTTATCTAAGGAAAGCGATATTGGCATTGGAGTCAGTCAGGAGTGGATTCATTTGGTTGATCCTGAGTATGGAGGGATTTTCATGCAAGGAGAGATTAAGTAGTTGGAACCTATACTCAGTGGAGTTCAGAAGATTGAGAGGTGACCTTAATGAAATATATAAGATTCTTAGGGGACTTAATAGAGATGTTGTGCAGTTGTTTTCCTTTGTGAGAGAGTTTAAAACCAAAGGGTATAATCTCAGGGGAAGAGTAGACTGCTTCATTTCCAATCATAAGAGAACAGGCCAAGATAGACTGTAACCTTTACAGGCTGGAAATGAACTCAAGGACATACGTAGCCTTACTAGAGATCTTTGACAATTGATGCTCATGTCAATAGGTTTATACATTTGCAGGAATGCTATTTCTGAATTCCTCCATAATCCTGATTTCTCTTGGATTGTCAATTGTTTTCTCTGACTTCAGTAATTGAAACCTCTGATTCCATAGCATTTCTTTTTTGCTTTTGAAACTTCTACAAATGTTTGATATAAATTCTTTCTTTTATTTCTAAATTTTCATTGAAAATCTTCAAAACATAATCTCCAAAGCATTGAGCATTGCTTTTTTAAGTTTCTGAAGATCTTTCTTTTTAACAAACTTGTGTACACAGTCATAGTTGTACTTGTCAAAACACTTTGTAACACTGAACTCCAAACCTCTTTTGAAAATTTTATCTTCCCAGCTATGTTATCAAGTTTGAAGAAATATCTTTCAACCTCATTCTCTGTAAACATAGGCAGCAAGTGTAGATTTTTTTGTTAAATCAATTCCTCCATTGGAATCAGGATCATCCTGCAATCATCTACCTCTTCCTTATTCTAAACTTTTCTCTCATTTGTTATGTCATCTGATCTCTCTCTCTCTCTCTCTCTCTCTCTCTCTCTGGAGTTCAAACTTTCTTAATTCCATCCCTAGTTGTATTGTTCTTTTCATTTCATTCTCCTCCCTTTGTCTGACCCTTTCTTTTTCTTTCTCTTTCTTTTGCATTTCTCTTTTCTTCTCATTTTCTACCAACTAAAGCTTTTTTTAAAATTTCTCGCTCTCTCTAAGTTAAGTTTATTCACTTCTAACCGTTTCTTAGCTAATTCTTGTTGTGACATCTCAATTTCAGATTTCCATTCATCTAATTCTAATTATTGGATAATCACTTTCACCCATCTCCTCCCTCTGAAATTCTGCTTTTATTTCTACTTTAACAAATGTGCTAACTCTCTCAGTTCAACCTTCTTAAAAAATTTAAGATAATTCACCGTTTTGTCTCTTATGTCTCCCTGAAAACTCTTAGCAATATTCAAAGCCACCTTCAAAATCTAACTCTACGATAAACTTAACCACAGCACTCCTGAGTTATGTTCAGCAAATTTATTTAAAAGTGAGACAATCTCTTTTAAATTATATCACTTTAAATGTCAGATTAGCCTCAACTTGTTATGATACCAGCTGATGGCAGTTAAATTAGGCCTTATATATCTTTTGTTTTATTTTAATTAACCTGGTGGTCATTTACTGAGATGTAGTTGCATACTGCTGAAGAGTTTTCCAACAACAAAAATTCATTGCTTGTAAGTTCAGGGGAAAAAACCCCCATCTAAATATCAAAGAAACACAAGTTAGATAAATCTTAAAATATCCAGGAAAGCAAAGTTTTAACATATTCCCCAACACCACCACTTTGTAGCAACTCAAATTCAGAGAAGTTACCTCCATATCAAAATATTACGTTTAACCTCCCAGTATCTTTTCATTCCTTTATTCATTAAGAAGATGAGGGTGTCACTGGCTCAGCAGAATTTATTGCTCATCCCCAATTGCCTATAGGGCAGTTCTGAGTCAACCATTTTGCTGTGGTCTAGGGTCCCGTGGGGAGGTGATAGCCAAGTGTTATTATCGCTGGACTATTAAGCCAGAGTCCCAGATAATGTTCTGGGATCCAGGGTTTGAATCCTGCTGTGGCAGATGGTGGAATTTGAATTTGATAAAATGTCCATTGCCGATTGTTGGAAAAACACATCTGGTTCACGAATGTCCTTTAGGGAAGGGAACTGCCATCCTTACTGGTCTGGCCTACACGTGACTCCAGACCCACAGCAATGTGGTTGACTCTGAACTGCCCTCTGGGCACTTAGGGATGGGCAATAAATGCTGCCTGGCCAGCGATGCCCACATCCCATTAATGAATAAAGAAACAAAAACAATCAGACCAGGTAAGTTGATAACTTGATAACACAGCTGGGAAGATAAAGTTTCCAAAAGAGGTTTGGAGTTCACTGTGACAAGGTGTTTTGGCAAGTACAAGTGTGACTGTGTACACAAGTTTGTTAAATGAAAAATCTTCAGAAACTTAAAAAAAGCAATGATCAATGCTTTGGGGTTTACATTTTGAAGATTATCAATGAAAGTTTAGAAATACAAGAAAGCATCTTAATTAAAGTTTCCTTCTCTAAAGGACAGTAATGAATGAGATGGGTTTTTCCAACAGTTGACAATGGATTCATGGTAATCATCAGACTCTTAATTTCAGATATTTTGTTGAATTCCAATTCCACTATCTGCTGTGGCAGGATGGAAACCTGGATCCCCAGAACATTAACTAGATCTCTGGGTTAACAGTCCAGTGGTAATACCACTCGGCCATTGACTGGCCATACATCTGTCTTGTGAACTGTGGACCCTTCTTACACAAATACTTGTAATACTGAGCTTAGATTTTCTCAGTTTCTAATAAACTGCAGATTTCTGGCCAAGCACTCCTCTTCTGGACGTTGCACACACCAAACTTTTCTATTGATACAGTTAAGTTCCTTAACTGCTCTGAAAGAGCATAGTGTTTTTGGATAGGGATTATATTTACTTCTAACGGCAGTTAGGTGTCTGCAAAAAGCCCTAAAATCTCTCTAACGCTGTGCTTCCTGAGCTAAATTCAATCCTTGCTTATCTTGAACCAGAAACAAATTAATGAACTGTAATGTCTACACCTGTCATAAACAACCACTATGTAAATAATTTTCCATTAACACTCCAGGGACCTGCTCTCAAGGACCGCACTGTTTATATAGCCAGTCCAATTCAACTTCAAGACGTTGATAGTGGAGAGCTTAGCAATGTGTTCTGGACCAGACCAGACTATCTCAAAATATTTTAAGTTGGTAGCTGCCATGTTTACATTCCCTTATTTTTAAGGGCAAATGTGAAGTACCTGTTCTAGATGCAATTCGACTGGTCAAACTATGTTAAGCTAAACACAGTTTATTTAAACACTGTAGTTAAATACAACAGAAGAAAGAGGAATTTAGAATAGCTTACGGCTGTTGGAAAATGTAACAGGATCATAGATACAGTAACTATTACTAATTAACTATTCCAATATACTAACAACCCATAAACACACCCCTTGGCAAAAAAGGAAAATTCAGGCACAGATTCTCACATGCAGTTCCTGCATGCAGGAAGAAAAGACATCAAGAGAAAATTCAGAGAGAGTACCAATCAGGAGACATTCACTGAAGCTCCAACTCCATTGAGAGACCAATAGCTTTTAATGCTATTAATAAACCAAAACCTCAGAAATCCTCATCAGTAAGAGCTGGCCACACCAATTTAGGCCGCATTTAAAAAATTCCCAAGGCCTCCTAAGTTGTTTACTCAAGTGGTCTTCAGTGGCCAGCTCAGAGCCTCTTTCAATCTCTCTTTTAAAAGAAACCAGGACTAAATAACCTCTTAAAGATACAGCATTGTCACAAATGGTAATGATATTCAATGTCAAGCAGGGGTAGTTATATTTTCTCTCGTTGGAAACAACCATTGTCTGACATTTGTATAGTGTGAAAGGTAAAACCTTGAATATTGTCCAGATCATGCTGCTTTTGGGTGCTTAATTGTGTAATCATCAGCAAATGCTTCTGGCCTTATCATGGAGGGAAGGCCTTTGATGAAGCAGCTGAAGATGGTTGGGCCTAGAACATTGTATTTGAATAGTTTGATGCTATATAAGTAAATAATTATATCCATCATCAGTGATGTAAGATATACATGCATTAAGCCTTGGATGCTAAGCCTTTTCCTTAAAATAGAAGGTTTATTAACAGTTAATCTCGTCAACTGACGTGTTCTTAGCAATGTCTACTGATCATAACCAAGGATGCCACCTCTCTCTAAGGCCCACTATGGAGATGACAGACAGAGCCACCGAATGGCCAATCCAACATCGAAAACATTGGAAAAAGCATCAAAGGAAAATTATAGGAAGACAAAAGATTGAAGGGAAAAATCAAAAAGAGAAAGAATTCCAGTGAATGGAAAATTAGCAAGTCGAAATATCTGCGAGCAGAGGATGCTGTGGGAAATAATTTGTTTAAAGGCAAACCATTGGGGAAAAAAAACTTGTCTTTTGTCAAAGAGCTTCAAACTCAAAGCCTCGAATCAACCAAATGATGTCAAGGATTAATGAAGAACAAAACTGCTCTGGAATCAGTAGGAGAGCAAACAAAGCCCACCTTTAGATACCTACTTCAGCTTTAGAGGAAGTGTAGTTATTATTATTCATAATAAATGTAATTTTTCAACAAATGTCCTCAAAGACTAGGAGAACAGTGTAAAATTTGTTCATAAAATGTTACACGCTATTAGTCAAGAATTGTGTATTTATCCCAGAAAGGCAAATTAATTGTGACTGCACTAATGTCAGAGTGTTAGAAGAGATTTTGTCAGATTCTTTGCTGTCAAAGGAGATTTTAACCAGAATCACAGGCAGTGCAGATGGCAAGGCAGACAGAGATGAGGAAAAAAAGTTGTTGTTTCATTTGAGGTAACAGGAAAGTATTACAGAGAAAGACAATGAAGGTGATACAGTTTTTAAGAGTATAAAAATGAAATAACAGCTACTCCAGAATCATTTGAAGGAGCATGATAGCTATCATTACGCACTGTGCTCTCACAGTGGGAAAGCGTTGCATTGCTGAGAAAATTGTCCCTATAAAATTCAGAGTGCCATGCCTACAAGAAGTGAAGTCGATTTGAAACTATATACCACAGCAAAGACACTCTAACTGAAGAACAAGAAGAAAAATCAACTAAAAGAAGCAGCATTCTCGAAATTGAAGATGTTCATAACAAATACGTGACATTCCTCAGAGAAGCTACAGGATCTCTTCAAAGTTATTGGGGTCCTGAAATTATAGTAATGGGTTCAAAGCCAGCTTCAAATCTGACACTGGTGTAGGAGTACCCATTCTTTCAGAATCAGAAGGTTCAGTAAAACAACAGTTCCTCTGGTCAAGATAATAAAATGTGAGGCTGGATGAACACAGCAGGCCAAGCAGCATCTCAGGAGCACAAAAGCTGACGTTTCGGGCCTAGACCTAGTTCCTCTGGTCCCCCACTATTCGCTCCATGGCCAGGAAGCATCTAAATCAAATGGAAACATCAGTCGACTGCAACACTCCAGTCCAAAGGAAGAGAAATCACTATGAAGAATGTTTACTACTAAGCTGCAAAGTCATATCCAAGACTCAAAATTGGAAAGCTGATTTAAAAAACAGACTATTAGGATTAAGTTCAGAATTCCGAAAATTATTTAGAGACCTCAGAAAGCTAGAAGCAACTTATCATATCACAGCAAATGCCAAGCCAATGGCTACTCGGCCCAAGGAAAGTTCCACACCCACTTTTTCAAAGAATGTGATGTACAATATTGAGATAACATTGTAGCGGGGAATAATCACAACAGGAACAAAACGAATAATGTTTGTGTTCTGGCATGGACAGCAACAAAATGAAATGGCTCACTGTGAAATTTTCTTGACCTCAGACAATTAAACAAGACAGTGGAGAGGAGAATCAGGTCATCAGGGGAAGAGAGTCTGACAAACGTGATGCAATCATCGGCTTCTAGCATCTAACTCTGGACAAGTAATCCAAATTATTAACAACATTCCTCACATTCATCCAAACAACTATGTTTTGGCATTACATCAACTTCAGAATTCTTTGAAAGACTGATTGTCAATATCCAAGAAAGATTAGAAAGGATTATCTGTCATATGCTCAACATTCTAATTCATAGTTTGATCACATCAGAACACACTGTGAGTGAGAGCAGTGTTACATTGCTTGCAAAAAGCACAATTTATTCTGAATGATAAATGAATATCTCATAGCCAACTATTCCATTGCTGGGACTTGTACACACAGCAAGCATCAAGGGTGATTCACAAAAAACCAAAGCCATCAGAGGCTTCACACCAGGTCATAACATTAATGGACTTCAAAGATTCATTGGTAACTGAATCAGACATGAACGTTCTTACCTTAACTGGCACAGGTAAATTAACCATGACAATAGTCAATCAGACAAGACCAAGAATGGAGTTGGCAAGAGGATGAACAAAGTTCCCTTCACAAGATAAAACAAATTCTTATTTCACCAGCAGTATTAGCTCACTAAAACTCAGAACTATCAACAATAGCAGCAATAGATGTATCAATGAAACTAGGTGGTATGTTTATTTTCACATTCTCGAAGATAAAAGATGAATAGACTATCAATAGACTAGAAAATTTCTGCTAGATGAAGGAGTAGATCTAGTTAACAATTAACACACTACTGCTCCACTGAGTTCAAGTGAGCTTCTAGAGAACAGAAATCTTCTAAGTCCTAATATACCCAGAGAGGATGAAGACCGTAAGACCATAAGACATAGGAGTGGAAGTAAGGCCATTCGGCCAATCGAGTCCAGTCCACCATTTAAATCATGGCTGATGGGCATTTCAACTCCACTTCCCTGCACTCTCCCCGTAGCCCTTGATTCTTGCCTCTTTACGACTTCTTGCTGCTCAAAATTCCAGTGATCCTTCTTGATCTACTAAACCTCTTTCAGTTCCTGGCTTTTCTGCTGCTTGCTGCTGGAAATCTCCAGCCTTTCCAGCTTCTCTGAATTGTCCTTTTTTTTATTTCAGGGCTATATTTTGTAATAGATGAAACAAAACATTCCCCAATAATGTATCTATTCCTTGCATCGGCAGGTTTAGGAGTATCTACATAATTGCTAGACCCAAAACATTTGTGTTCTCTAAGTAAACGTTAACAAGTGACACATCTATGTTCTCTCCCATGAGCCCTTTTATTGATACTGTTCTTTTCTTAACCGAATCTTTTATATTTTTCCATTTACAAAGTCTTGGACAATGTTAGTTTCTTTTTCTGGTTGTTTAAAACAGCCAGTGAAGACTATTCCTTTGGACACAAACTCCAGACAGCTATCCTATGCCTGAGTAGACATTAACCACCTTTTAATGTAATGGACACCAGTCTTGCGGCCTGGGGATACCAAAACAGGCATTTTCCTTTACCTGGCCCAGTTTCCCACTGGAGGAGCATTTAGGGCACTTATCTGCTACCTGGATTTCTCCTTTTACTGGTCAGGGATAACTCTGTTTCCTCTGGCCCCAAGATACCATTGTGTAGATGTATGGTTGAGATTCAATGCAAATATTTTGTTCTTCCATGAAAGAAATGGATTCAGAAATATTAAAACAACTGAGAGAAATGAAGGGTCTAGGCCCGAAACGTCAGCTTTTGTGCTCCTGAGATGCTGCTTGGCCTGCTGTGTTCATCCAGCCTCACATTTTATTATCTTGGAATTCTCCAGCATCTGCAGTTCCCATTATCTCTGAGAGAAATGACAGACATTATCTAACATGAGAAAACCTTTATTTATGGAATAGTATAGACTGGTGCTTTAGTTTGATTTGTCCTTTCTTGGGGTTTGAATGTCACTGACAATGCCAATGTTTGTTGCACATCCTAAACTGCCCTTAAACCGTGATAAAAAGAGACCAAAAGTTGAATCTTTTTGCCTTTTACTCATCAGAAGTTGGATGCATGAAGCAAACTTGAATAATTGCCCACCCTTTTATTAGCTATCCCTATTTCCCTAATTGTTCCTATCTGTTTCTTCTATCATAGTTCTAATAGATACAAGACAAAATGTTTCAACTTCATGCCTCCTTCTAACAATGTTTAAGTTGCTGCACTGAGTGGCTTGCTGAGCCACTTCAGGGACAGTAAAGTTCAACCACATTGTTGTCATCTTATGTGGGCCAGACCAGGTAAGGATGGCAGATTCACTTGCTTAAAGGAAAGGAACCTCAGGGAAGCTGTTGTCTGGAAGCTTCAGGGATCAGAGGAAGAGAATGACATCACTGAACCAGATCAGCTTTTAAGAGCTTATTGTGAATAATCATTATAGTTCCTAATGCACAAATATGGCTTTTAATGGACTAATGTGACAAGCTGAATTTGAAGCATCAGGCAGTAAAATTTGATGTGATTGAACACTTGATGCTGCTAATCTTGTAATGTTCATAATTTACACGCATACTGTCACTTTGCATGTTAATCAGACTGTTCCTGGAAGACTTGTTTGAGCCATTCAAGACTCCACGACAAATGCAAAAAGATTGTAAAGTCATGAGTGTGCCATTCCTGCTCTGGGGATACCAAAACAGGCATTTTCCTTTACCTGGCCCAGTTTCCCACTGGAGGAGCATTTAGGGCACTTATCTGCTACCTGGATTTCTCCTTTTACTGGTCAGGGATAACTCTGTTTCCTCTGGCTTGAATAAGGAGACAGAAGAAGCTGGGAAATTATTACACTTTCACTATAACAGTCGCATCCTGTTTGCATGAAGAATGTAACAAGCTTTCATTCCCTGTTATTGGGCCTGCCACTGACATTAGACCTGACAGCAGGTTAATATAGATGCGACTGTCTTCTGCTGATCAGTCCTGACAGTACAGCTACATATTCAACAAGTCAAAGTCAAAATAAGAACATCTTTCTACAAAATGTTGTCCTCATTTCTTGTTCCCTGACCCACATAATTCTTATCTGTTGAGCAATCCAGGATGTGTGACTTCCTGTACAAACAACTCGTTGAATATCATCAGCATTTCTTCCTAACTGACCTACTGGAGACATCTGAGAGAGAATTCTTCCTCAGACAGTTTTCCATCTGTGCTTTGTTATTCCAGTTAAAGCTGGTGAAATACGTCTGTTCCCCATGGAAAAATTCAAGGGTAAATAAATGTCAATGCTGGCTTAATCGGCAGTCTGATGCTGTAACTTAGTAGCTGCCAGCAGCTGAGTATAAAAACCATGTTTGAACATGCCTCTAGTCAAGCTTTTCTAATAAGCTTTTAATTTAAGCTCAGCCAACATTCGCCTCCTGCCTGCTGATCCAAAGCTGGCTTTGATAGATGTGATGCAGGCCAAAGGGGCAGGCCATTCCACCCCCTGGGTAATGATGCATGATATCATTAAAATCAGGAGGGCAGTCTAACAGCTGTAGGCAGAGTGTTGCTGCTCTGTCCTGGGCCCTAGGCATTGAAGCCTAGAGTCGACTAGCATTGCAACTCAATTAACCTTGAAAAAAATTTGACGTGTTGTATCACAGTCAGTGAATAATTTCATCTTACTGGGAATGAAAAAGAGTAAAAATTGAGGTTGTGACTTATCCTTCCACTTATTGTGAACTAGCATTAATAGTCTGTACTCTAATCCCTTCTTCCATATCCAAAAACCAAGCGGATGTTGAAAGGGAATGTAAGTGGGAAGGTTGTGAAGTTATCACCCTAAGGAAATTAGAGAGAGCAACATTAGCTACAGAGTTAGGATTTGTAAATGGTCATTTTCAATTGGCCGCTGAGAATTCAGTATTCTGAACTTTCGTGCAGACTGGGTGGTTGTGAGATCCTTCATGTATGCATGGACTCCCTGTGCCCTCAAAACGGCTGCTGGGGGTAGAGGCTGTTGCATATCTCCTTCTGGAAAGAGCGCTTGCAAAGGAAATTTGGGGAGAGAAGAAGTGGGTCTTGTTGAGGTTCGTCCCAAACAGCTTTGTGACGCAGGGCTCTGTGCTTGATGGTCTATTCCCGGACACATCAGCTGCACCTGGAAGACCATCAACTCGGTGGAAGATGCTCTTTGGTCTGCCCAAAACTTGTTGGTCTTCCAGAACAAGGAGTTGACCTCAACCAAGTGTTGCAGACTGGCACTTTCCATGGTCTAAGATTATGTGCTGAGGGACACACTAAAGCTTGGGGGCATGGAAAAGCTACTGTCTGAGATCTTCCTGCTGAAATTAAATGGGGATCCGTTCAGTTATTGGACCCTCCCAGTGTCTGAAATGTATGTAATTATGGTCTTGAACAAGTAACATATGTCTTTGGGTTTGTTTGCTGGATAAAGTCAAACTCCAATGTTTGTTTCTTCATATGGTACTGTATAGAACCAAATTGCTTTTGTGATTATGTATGTATATAGAGACATTTTTATGCATAAAGTGTATTTTTTGAAATATGAACATACAAAAGGATGTAGACAATACTTGCATTAAAGTGATGTATTTACTGAATACTAATAAAATTTTAAGTACAAAAATGAAGAAGGATCATGTGTATGCACATAAAATTGAGAAAGCATGCAGTCAGTTAACATTTCACTCATGCTTTGCTGTTGTAACTTTCTTCTTCTGCACTTCTTTTAGGGGTGAAATTTTATGGTTGCCAAAAGACCTCAAGAATCTTTTCCAAGTGGCATTTTTTCTGCGTGAAACTGGCAGTAAGTGTTGGCAGGCTGGTTTATCATGAGTATCACAGATGAGCCCAATTACATTCTCACTTTACACCCACGAATATACAATATCAAGGAGGAGCCTCTGAATAGCAACCAGAACTTCTTCTCTTGGTTGTGAGGGCCCAATCTAGACAAAAAGGTGCTGAGTCTAAAAAAAAGATGTCAAATAATTGTGTCAAAGGTATTTATCCTATTTTGTTTCCTCTAATAATTTCATTGAGAGCAGAAATATTTGTTGCAATGTTGCACACAGGCAAGAAAAGCCAAATCTGGTATGTCTGCCTGTTTTAGTAATTGTGAAGTGAATTGAAATGGGATTTATAGCAGAGCTGGAGTCTATGATAGCTAGGAACAAGAAGGGGTTTGCTTCAAAAACTGTGTGACAGTCTATCACCAGTTCATCAGTCTTTCAACTGAGATTGACAGCTGCAGAAATCTGTTTGGTGATTGCTGCATTCTCTTGGAAACTAAAAGCATCACCAATAAAAAGAAACTATGAGTTGTTCACAGACTACGCAGCATTAATCTTGTTCCATGAGGAGATGAGATTGACAGATGAGACAATGAGAATATATAGTCCGTGATGCATATTATAGATGTTGAATTTTCATTACAACTTTGTGACATTAAAAACATGACCTACCTTCAAATGCATTAGAATTGTGCTTTATTACAATAAGCTCTGAAAAACAGGAAATGGCACGAGAGACTGAATCAGTTTTGAGTCTTTACCCCCGTTGAGGGTGGTGGGAATAATGGTGAGTGTGGTGAGTTAATCGGCCAAGAATCCAAAAACAAAATACTTGCTGGTGCTTTGAACTGTCACATGCAAATATTCCTTCCTTAGGTGGTGATTTCACTTTCTCACCACCGAGTGGCAAATGCTTATATACATGTATTAACATCTCATTAATGTTCCTACTCTCTTGAGTTAACTTCCCTTTCCCATTAGCCTCTACTCAATCAAGACAGGCAGCCTTACAGAGACCAGTCTGCACAACCTAAATGGGTACCTGTCGAGTTGGGTTCTCTGCCTCTGGGCTGGGTACATACACAGCTTTCACAGCCCTGCTCCTTCCCTTTGCTTTCACTGACAGTGCTATCTCTGCAGTTGGTAACTCTGTATTGGCCATCGTGTGAGTTGACCCCTCTGGCAGTCCTCTGAGTGTCAGAGATCACAGCAGTTTCTTCTTGGATCAGGTGCGGAAAAGTGTAATTTTCTTGCAATAAGATAAAGGGAAAGGTTGAGTGTGATGGGAATGGGTGCAGGAGTAGTTTAAAGGCATGTATCACTATGCAAGGCAGTAAAACCTCCTTAGTTACAATGTATAAAAGATATTTAGATAAGTACATGTATAAGAAATATTTGAGGGGATATGGGCTGGGCACAGGCCGGTGGGATTAGTTTAGTTTGGGATTAATATCGACATGGACTGTGGGACCAAAGGGTCTGTTTCTGTGCTGTATGACTCTATGGTGAGTGAGAAGGAATCATAGTGGGCAGCAAGGTTTGTGTGAATGAGTTGGGTGTGAACCCTTGATTGCACATTATATATTTGTTGTTGGAGTTTATAGGCTTTAAGGAATGTCTGTGCAGTGGCAGAGTTAGACTCAATGATGTCTCTGTAAGGGTGAGGTTGAAGAGAGAAGATGACCCCATTCACTGTGGGAGAGTACAGGAGATCATTGATGTTCCTCCAGCTCTACCTACTGTCCCTTTTGTGTACGTCAGCAGCACTGACCTGCTGTATGATCTCACCTCCTGGATTCATCCAGGAAAAGGATGGATATCGTGTCAGTGACCCCATCGAGCAGCATTAACAAACTTGGCTGCTTGGATTTCTTAGGCAGCATATCTGGGATTCTAGGACTAGCCACCACAAGCAGAGGGGAAGTTCCTGGCTTGTGTCAAGGTGAAGTGGTGCCCTATTGCCCTTAAAATATGATGCAAGAACATTTGACCTAGCAAGGTCCTACTTTTTATTTCTCATTTTTTCTAATTTACTGCTATTAACTGTAATACTGGATTTTTTTATTTGTTTATTTTTCTAATTTTTCTTTTTTAGGAACTTGTAATTGAAGAATCTGTACCTAGGTACCTTGTACCTAAGATGGTGCCATAATTAGTGACATGCAGACTTTTCACTGCACTCACGTGAGTATGTTTCAGTAAAGTTAATTCATTTCATTGGTTAGAACTGATTTGCCAGCGACACAATTCAATGGGTTAGACCATAAGACCATAAGACATAGGAGTGGAAGTAAGGCCATTCGGCCCATCAAGTCCACTCCGCCATTTAAATCATGGCTGATGGGCATTTCAACTCCACTTCCCTGCACGCTCTCCGTAGCCCTTGATTCCTTTTGAGATCAAGAATTTGTCGATCTCTGCCTTGAAGGCATCTAACGTCCCGGCCTCCACTGCACTCCGTGGCAATGAATTCCACTCTCTGGCTGAAGAAATGTCATCTCATTTCAGTTTTAAATTTACCCTCTCTAATTTTAAGGCTGTGCCCACGGGTCCTAGTCTCCCCGCCTAACGGAAACAACTTCCTAGCGTCCACCCCTTCTAAAACATACTTGTATAACATCTCACTTGCATAGATAATCAGCTGAGAAACAGGTGATTGGCAGTTATAGCACCATCCAATAAACTCGACTTTAACTTCAAATGGAGATTTCAACAGAAATAGCCCTTCATTCTGTTTCGTCTTCTCTCAGATAAATCCCCCTTCTCTTTCACAGATATTGTTGGAATGTATTTCATGTATAATATGCCACACCCACTGAGATACTCTTCATGTGAGGTTCCTTAACTGCAGTGGAACTAATTATCATACACTGCATATGAAAGACAGCTGATCCAATAATGCTAATTTCACACCTTTGTCCGAAACAAATTCCTATCCCAGTGAGTATAGTGAGGCTGTTCAACTCTGGGGCTTTTCAGAATTGAGTTGATTTGGTTTTCATTAAATACATTTTCAGTAGCATTCACTAGATACACTATTATTTAAATGGGAAATATTGAAGTACAAAGGGCCTTGAATGCCCTTGTATGTATTTCAAATCAATCTTTTCAGGCATGATATTACACATCTCTGGGCTAGGAGGGACTTGAATGGGGATATTACCACTGTGTTAAAAGAGTCCTAGAGGTAAGCACGCAGGTGCTATAAGCAGTTCGGAAGGCAAACATTAAGGCAAGACGATTTGAGTATGGGAGGAAGGAAGTGTCACTGCACTGTACATGGCCTTAGTGAGACCATGTCTGAAGTATTGTGTGGAATTTTGGTATCCTTATCCGAGAAAAAATGTATTTATATAGGGTGTACTGTAAAAAATCACCAGACTGATTCCTAGGATGGCACATCAGGTTGACAAGAAAACCTGATTCACTGGAGTTTGGAAAGATGAGAAGGGATCTCATTGAAATGTATCAGATTTTGACCGGATTGGACAGACTGGATGCAGACATGATGACTCCCCCCTGGGTGGGACCCTTAGACCCTTAAGATACAAAGTATACCATTTCAGAATGAGATAAAGACAAATTTTGCTCAGAGGGTCAAGAACATTTGGAGTTCTCTACCACACGAGGCTGTGGAGGCCAAGTCACTGAATATGTTCAAGAAATAATAGACAATGTTCTAGAAGCTAAAAATGTCAAGAGATATGCAGAGACCGCAGGAGTATTGGATACTGAGATTTACTCAGATAAAGAATCATATTGAATGGTAGAGCAGACTTGATGAGTCAAATTGCCCGTTCTTAGCCCTTCTTTCTATGTTTCCATTATTTTGCATTTTGGAAGATCAAATTCAGGTGCGAATTATACAATAAATGACAGAATCCTTGGAAACATTGATATAGAGGGGGATCCAGGCATACAGCCCCACAGGTCCCTGAAACTGGCAATGCAGCTAAATAAGATGGTCAAGAAGGCATGCAGTATATTTGCCTTCATTGGCTGGGGTATCAAATATAAATGTTGGCAAATTATGTTACAGTTGTACAAAACGTTAGCTAGGCCACATTTGGAATATGGCATGTAGTTTTGGTTGCAGGACTGCCAGAAGGCCGTGGATGCTTTGGGGAGGGTGTAGAAAAGATTTACTAGGTTGTTGACTGGGCTGGAGGATTTTAGTTATGAGGCGAGGTTCGATAAACTCGAATTGTTTTCACTGGAAAGATGGAGGCTAAGGGGTGAAGTCTAAAAAATTATAAGGGGAGAGGTAGGGTGGAAAAGTCAACAACAAGAGGACACAGGTTCAAGGTGAGAGGGGGAATGTTTGGGGAAGAATTGTGGGGAAACTTTTTTACACAGGGTGTGGTGGGTGCCTGGAACAGCCTGCCAGTGGAGGTAGTGGAAGCAGGTACATTAGCAACACTTAAGGCATAACTTGAAAGGCACATGAGCGGGAGGCAAATAAGGCAATAAATAGCAAGTCTAAATAAAGATTGGAATTGGTGCAGGGTTTGTGGGTGAAGGCACCTGTTCCTGTGCTGTATTGAACTGTTTATCAATCAGGGAGGGGACCTTGCCTGCTTTTTTATTTCTCCTTGGCACAGTTTTACTCTTATGCCTCAAAGGTTATGGGGAGAAAGCAGGATTAGGCTATTGAGTTGGGCGATCACTCTTGATCATGAAGAATGGTGGAACAGGCTTGAAGGCCTGCTCCTATCGTCTATGTTTCTATGCCTCGATGAAATCTGATTGCTTGATACAAACTGTAGATCAAACCTAGGAACAGTTGGGTTTGTGTAACTAGTTTTATATCGAATCGTAACGATGAGCTTCAATGAACTTGTGCTCAACAATGTAATTTATTTCCTTCACACCATCCCACACCACCTTTACCTTCTTGATAGAAACCAGAGATGTATTACTTGTTGATTTATTCAATGTCACCATTGTGGGTTGAAGCATGATTTCAGATGAAGGTAAAACCCTTACCTTACTAAGAAGTCCCTGGATGGATTAGAAACAGGCCAAGGTCTATTGTCTGTAGCAATGGTTTCTGACAAATCCCATTTTATAAACAACTGTTCAAAAATGTAATTGACTGAAATGTTGATTATGGAATTGGTGACTTCTGGTCATCTATTGTATCGAACATGAGCACCAAAGCAAAAAAAAAAATTGATTGCTAGAGCTGCTTGCATTTCTCTAAAAATAGCTCCTTGAAGCTTTTGCAGTGGCTGATGTGCTGGGGTCAGTTGTAGCCATGAGGTCAAGGTTAAACCGATTTTTCAGTGTACGTGCCATGCAATTTCTAATAAACATTTCTACACAGCAATCTATTGCTGGCTGCTTCATGGGATTGTTGGCTCATCCTAACAACATCTGGATGTCCTTCATGGTCAAGATTGAATACACATTTCTGTAGTGTGTTTGGGATAACCGCTTGAGTTCCTTGTGTGTTACAGTTTTCAAACAATGCAAACTCAATCTATACTATGTTGTATAAGATTGCTTCTGGCTCTATTTAGCTTAGCCACTGTTTTTAATTATGGTTCACTTGTGCTGCAGTGCGATGTCTGTTGCTGATTCTACCTGTTATATCTCTCATATAATCAGATTTACAGTCCCAGATGAAATCACCATGTTCACACAACTTTCAATATCGCAAGTCGCTTTGCCATCACTAATGCTGTTTGCAATAGTAGTATAACTGAGAATATGAACTACTGAGTAATGTGAATCTACAAGATACTCAAACGTGATGTTATACCTGTGAAGGCAATCTAACCATCTGTAGATGTGTAGAGGTGGATAGCCAGATCCTGATGTGGCTAACAATGCCATCAGCGTTTGAAGATCATATGAAGAGTGAACGTTTTTAACCAAAGTTCGTAATAGAAAATGCAGGCTAATGCTTCCAGTTATCCAGATGACTATATATGTTCAGATTCTGACAAAGGAAGTGATGTGTAAATGACTGGTTGTTCATTTCCTTCAACATACTGTGAAAGTGTAACTCCTATCACAAGGCCTGGGTGGGGGTGGGGGGAATATGCTGAGTTCATTTGCACAGGGATTATTTGTGTGGCTGATCTTTGTTCAGCATGCTGTTAGTTAAGCTTGAGTACAGCAAAGAAGAAAGAGAAGCCAGCAACATGAGAGGCACTGACAGAGCTAGATGGCCAGCTCATGGGAGATACATGACATAGGGGAAAATGAGACAGAGAAACAGAGGAATGTTGCAATAATAAATTGCATGTATGCAATATGAAAGGGGAAATATGAGAACAACCAATGGTAGTAACATTCCAAGCAAGTTAAATTAATAATTCTGTTAGATTGTATCCTATTTCACTTAAAATAGTTTAGTTCATACGAAATAGCTTGGGACTCAGGTGGTGTTTGTTAATTTGATTCCTGAGTGAAGATTTGTCGTCTGTCTGACTGATTAGTCACAGAAGTGCATCTCAGAAAACTGCCAGACTGTGAACTGAGTCTTGAAGCCTGACAGAGCACCCAAGAAAAATTGAGCCAATATTTCCCGGGTCTTAGAACTGCACAGCATTCATTTATTCTTTTATTTTGGGCAGTTAAAAATGACAAGCCATTTCTAGTCTGGAGCAACCGAGTCTCTGGACAAGCATAAGCATGCATCACTTCACACAAGAGCAGATGTGAAGTGATATTGTGTATTAGAATTCAGATTAATGAGGAATTATTTCCCATCTCTCAGTTTTTCCTTTCCTCTAATAATTGAGTGCTCTGTCAACTGAACTTTATTAAAATTCATCTTCAACTTAAAGCTATGAAAGATATGAATTAATGTAATGCACATCAGTGTGTAGCCGACACTTATTTGCAGTTTCTTTAACAGGAAAGCACTTACTACAGAGCTTTTGAAATGCCAAGCAGAGACACTGTTTTATTTATTAGTTGTCCTTTTATCCAATGTCTTCTTTTAAGATGGGTTTTTGTCAGAATTGCTTCCTTATCATCACCCCATAGTGACACAATGATCAATGCTAATCATCCTTGATTCATGGTGACACTATGAAAACTACATGTTATATATACGTTCTGAGCCATGGAAGGTAGTAGGCAGTACTTCTTCAAAATTCATCCTAGCAGAAGCTTCATAGTGGGGTTGTAACTCACTCAGAGATGGTAAGAACTGCCAATGCTGGAGTCTGAGGTTATACAGTGTGGGACTGGAAGAACACAGCAGTCCAGGCAGCATCAGAGGAGCAGGAAAGCCAACATTTCAGTTTGGGACCCTTCTTTGGAAATGGGGTAGGGGGAAGGGAGCTCTGAGAGATCCATTGAGGTCTTTCCGGAGGGAGGGGGATAACTTCTTCAAGGTAGGCTCCAGCATCGGCAGTTGTTCCTATCTCTGAGAGACTTATAACCCCGCTGCGAAGCCTCTTCTAGGGATGCCTACCTTGAAGAAGTTATTCCCCTCCCTCCGGAAAGAGCTCAGTGGATCTCTCAGAGCTTCCTCCCCCCTCCCCCATTTCTGAAGAAGGGTCCTGGCCTGAAATATTGGCTTTCCTGCTCCTCTGACGCTGCCTGGACTGCTGTGTTCCTCCAGCTTCACACTGAGTTATCTCATTTTATTATAGATAATAAAATGTGAGGCTGGATGAACACAGCAGGCCCAGCAGCATCTCAGGAGCACAAAAGCTGACGTTTCGGGCCTAGACCCTTCATTGTTAGGTTTCAGATACTTCTATACTGATCTGAATTTCTGTCTCTTACAGGGACAGGCTTCTACCTTCAGGAAAACATCAAACTAAGGCATGAGTATTTGAAGTGTTATTTGTAGTACTGGCTTCCAAATAGTTTTTAATGTCTGAAAATGGCAAGCCTACGCACACGGAATGTTACAGAATAGAAAGAAGCTATTTGGTCCAACTGGTCCACATCCGTGTTAATGCTCTGCATGAACCCCTCATAATCCATTTTATTCAACTTTGTTGGAGTATCTGTTTACTTGTTTCTCCGTTATGCTTTGATCTAGCTTCTGTTTAAATAAATCTATCTAATCACCTAAAATGTTCAATGTAGTTGCAAGTTGCACGTTTTTACTGCTCTGAATAAAATGTTTCCCTTAAATACCATGTTTGATTTCTTTATAATTTTTCTAGATTTGACTTCAACCACAACTGGAAAGATTTTCTCAACTCTGTCAAAGCTCGTCATAATTTTAAAGATCTCTATTATATCATTCATCTTTAACTTTCTCTTTTCTTAAAACAGATGAGACCAGCCTGTTCCTGAAGCTTAGTACCTCAGAGTTCTAATATTATCTATGTTAATTATATTTTGCTCCTTTTATAGCACATCTGTATCTTTTTAGTAATACTGAGACCAGAACTTGCAAACTTTTCCAAGTCCGGTCTGAGAAAAGTTCTGCTTGATTTGGGTTCTTACCTTCCAATCATCTACTCAAGCACCAAACAGCTTTCCTTAGGCTGACTCAACCAATGATTTTAAAACCATAAAATACAGCGAGCAAAATAAAACAAATCAAACCTGGTAGAAAGTCCTAATCCTTTAAATCACATTGCAGATTGTGATTTAAGATAAACATTTAAGATAAATATTATGGAATAAATCTTACCATTTTTCACAAAGTGACATCTCAATGGAATTTGACAGGGGATTTCTCTCTGTGAGGCCTACTGAATTCTCCCAAGCTGGCCTTATTAAATAACCACTTTGCTCCTCTTGTTCAATACTAGCTGCGTTCTCCCATTTACTGTATCCTGAAGGTCTTGTCCATGGTAGCTATCCCAAAATAGACCCATCGTCCCTGGGGTGGTGCCAGATTTCAAAGGCCATTGTGCACCTGGTCAATCGCTGGCGCTCCAGAGCTGCCCTGCTCAATTCATCATATTCACCCAGCTGTGGCAGAGTACAAGGGCATATTAGTGCCTCATTCGCAGGCAGGGTCCAAGAGATCCTTGTGGATTGGGTGGAGTAGAGGAGGGATGTGCTCTTCTCCCAGGGCCTCCAGTGCAGTCCATGCCATCAGATGTCACCACCCAGATGGGTGCAGTGTCCCCATCTGGTGAGGCACATAGCAAGTTTGTAAAAAGGCCAATGACCTTCTCCGTTTTGCCGAGGTCAGTGCCACCATCTTTGTTCTGCCACCTCATTTCCTGTTACTGAACCCAGCTCCCACCAAGGCTGTCTGCAAATTCCAACTCTGCATCTTCCATCACTCGCTCTCAACCATCCTAAACCCCCAACACTAGTAACTGAGCCTGGAGCCCACGTTGCCTACTCACTCACTTGGGACACTTCACCACCTTTCCCTCACCTATGCCAGCACCAACAGCTGTGCCACTGACATTCATCTCACCTCATTCCACCCTCACCTCCTACTTCTCTCATTCCAGGAGAATTCACTCATTGAAAGGGTCAGGATGGGTGTAGGCGTGACTATGAGGAAAGGATCTTGGTGTTGGTTGAAGAAGACTGGCACCTGCCTGGTGCAGATGCAGTTACATCCAAGTTGCAGCAATTAAAAGTAGAGTCTATTGCTGTGCTCATTCCTCCATTACCCCACTGTGCATTCCACCGTTTGATGCAACAGTATCCACCCCTTGGCGGTGACATTCTTTTGTGTCTCACAGATGTCGACAGGATGTTAATGGTGGCAGCAGTCCAGGGGACTGCCCTGGAAAGGATTGCCACCCAACCTCTGAAAAAGAAAGCACAAGCACCTCAGAGGAAAAGGCTCAGATACAGACATCTGAGTGGTTAGGTGGGTTAGAACTGCGAGCACGTTCTGGCAAGCACATCTCTGTGACATCCCCACAACAGTGCACTGTAAGCAGATTGGAGGTGTAACATGCTGGTACGGAGAGGCTGGCCTGTCAGGACCAATGGATGTGCAGTGTCTGCATTCACGGCCCATATAGCGCACCCTGGTGTCCAACCTGATGTACTGGAGGAGGCAGAAGCTGGCTGGAAACACCAGGTACCCACTCCAACTTTCAGACTAGGAATTCCCAAAACCTAGTTTCCAGCTATTCTATTGTGTAGAAAGAATAGGAAGCAGCATATTAATGAGAAGAGATTTGTTGTTAACGAGGAATAATTCCTGTTAATGGGCATCTTGCTACTCACTATCGAGCGTCTCGTCTTCAGGTATGGAACTCTGTTGGGGAAAGTGACTTATTGCTCCTACTGTTGAGAAAGGCCTCACCACACTTCTCCCATGATTCGCCCACATTTCTCACTGCAGCCTATGTTGTTTTGACCCCTAAGATTCTGGCTTTTATCTTTGTGATTAATAACGGTTCCATCCAATTTCTTTATGGACTTTGAAATTTCTCTGTTTCACTCAACTAACCTCTCCACATACTGTTCTCTCCACAATTGTCTCCAAATTGTTGTGTTCTTGTTTCAGGGACAGCCCAATTTTGCACCCAATTTTCATTTAAATCCACCCTGAGAAATTGTGAATCAGTTTATTGATGGGCCAACTTCTGAAACAGTCATTTGCAAGGTGGGAAGGCACATTATGGTGTGTGTTGCACACCAGGTTAAAGAAAGGTTGAGCCAAACAGCAGGGCAGTCAGTTCAGAAATAAACAATAGATTGTGGGGAACAGGCTTGGACTTGGTGCTGGGAAGTGAGAGCAGAAGCTTTGCAACTAGAACTTGTCTGGAAAGAAAAATGTAAGACTAGTGATATAATTCATGACCTTTCTCATTTCGTTTTGCAGTCAGAGGAACAATTGATTGAAGGAAATGGATTGCTTTTAGCTTTTATTTCTAATTTCACTTGATGTTTGTAAATTGAAACAGCTGAATGATTTTTAACATGTCTCACTGAAGTGTTTTTGAGTTCACCTACAAAAAGGCCTGGTAAAGGTAGATGTGAAAGCCTTTGGCCAGCTGGGCAGAAATTGACAAACCTCTGGAAAAGCATGCAGAGCTTCCCATTGTTGCAGTTTTCTGTGTATCCACTATACATTGCAGGTGGCTCAGTAAAGTTGTGGTGCCTACTGCTTTATATGATTGCTACATACAACCATCACTACCTACACTGTTCATTGACTGTACTCATTATCTGGGAAACTGATGCTGCAAGTAACTAGTGCTATTTAAAGGCATCCTGCAACTATTACAGGAAAGCACAAAAAGTGGGTGGAAGTCATTTGAAAGCTGAAAATATAGGTCTGAACAGTCAATGCAGCCCATTGGAGTCCAGGAATCCAAGAAGGCAGGACAGGGAGGATCAGTGCTGAAGCCATGTCCTTTTTTTTGGCAATATGTATTGTATTCTGTAGTTAAAATGTGCAAAGCCATTCTGACAACTACTAAGAGAAGGTGAGTGTGTAAGTGAAGTCAAAGAAGGAATAGGATAGCATGTCGATGGGGTAGTGCAGTGTCAGGTAGTGAAGGTGTTGCAAGGATGAGTTGAGTCATGCCTGTGGGGCAGTCAGGGGTGGAGATTGAGAGGGGAGTCAAGACTGAGTGTTAGGTCCATTGGGAGTAGGAGTCCAATAGTAAGTTATGAGGGGAAGAATCAGAATTTGCGTGACCATAAGGGGATGGAAGTAAGCATGAGTATTTCGTTGTGTGTGGATCTGTTGGGGGTTAGTCAGGAATCTGAGGAGAGGCAGGATTCAGGTGACGGTAAATGGGTGGGATTTGGGGGTGTAATATAGTCCAAGGGGTGTTCGTTTGGGGAAGTATTAAGTCCGATGAAGGAGTCTGGTCTGGGGTAAATCTGGGTGGGGATTGAGCTGGGGTGTGGTGTTAGTGGAAGTTGGTTATCTCTTAGAGACTTTAGTTGAGGAAGGCAGGTTTAGTTGATGAAGGCTGTTATATGTCTTCCAGTCACACATAGTACTGCCTCATTTTAAATTTGTATTTTATTGAACATCACATTAATATTTCGTCACATTTATTGCAGGAATATAATGAAATAATCCACACAAAAACACACTTGTAGAAATGATACATTTAGATATTAAATTTAGAAAAGCAAAGTGTTCCAATTTTAACTTCCAGGCAAAATATAATTTACCTTGGAAGATGTATTTGTGCAAAATTCAATGCAACCTTGCACAATCAAACATATTCCATTGAGATTTCAACCTCAGGTATACATTACTTTGTGAATTGAAACGTCTTTGTAGTCAGAGTTCAATGAACACAAACTGCTATAAACTCAGTTAGCTTAGGATGCACCGGACACTAATGAAAACAATGGCAGGATCAGGCAGACTCAAGACACAGTTTGTATGTGTGCATAAAGAGGTGAAATATTATAGCACAACCTATCATAGAGTCAGAGTATCCCTACAACGTGCAAACAGGCCCTTCGCCCGATGTCTGTGGTGAATTCATAGGATAAGAGTTATGTCAAACAACAACTTTAAGAGAATAATTTTACTATTACACCTCATGCTCTAAGTTATATAAAAAATAATAGCAGGATGCATGAAGGTTCACAGAGAATGTCCCAAAGTCATTGAATAACAGAAATTAATTACAGCTGAGCATATTGTTTAATATAACACTGTATTAAAACAATCATTTGAGCCCTGATATTTATTTATGGCCAGGAAGAAAGCGATGGGAGACAACTTTTGCAGAAGAAAACTAGAAGCATGGGTGTCTTACAAAAATGAATCATAGGAGACATTTCAATTTTTAAAAAATCATCCCCCACTGGACAGCCAAACAAATTCTCTTGACAGGGAAGGTAGCTGTGGAGCAGATATCAGGAAAGTGATATTGCAGAATTGTATATCACAGGGGGTCTGAAAATTGGCAAAAGTTCAGTTTGTGCTGTGCACAACATGGGCACCAGCTTCCAAATTCTTGCAGGTCTAGAGGCTGAAGCAAGCTTCACGCTTCATGGAAAGTTGTGGCAGTGAGACCTCTGCCAGCAGGCGACAGTATTGGGGAAGTTCTCCAGACAGGGAGAGATGTGGGTGTCTGATTTAGCAAATGGTGTTCTTGTCACACTGGGGAGCAAGCTCAAACAGGAAAAGGAGGATCGGAGATGACCGTGCCAGGATTTGGATATCAGGTGGGGAGGATCGCAGTGAGTTGATCGGCACCCAGAGACTATCTGGACAGCACAGAATAATCCCAGCCTGAGGAATTCCAAGCCTCTGGAGACACTTTGAGTCTGGCTGTAAGGCAACCTGCTGGTTCACATTTCTTGCCAAAAGGCATGCTACAAATGCTTAGCTTTCAATTTTGTTTCTGCAAATATTGGGTATATGGGGATGGAGGAATAAAAAGAGTTCAACCTGACATTCCTGCTAAATGCAAGGTGTAGTGGTTCCCATTGTTTAAAAAGCATATTCACTACCTTGCTGAATCAAGACAAGTAGTGGAGCTCCCGGTGTGTGTGTGTGTGTGTGTGTGTGTGTGTGTGTGTGTGTGTGTGTGTGTGTGTGTGTGTGTGTGTGTGTGTGTGTATTTTGTAGCACTGAAGACAGGGATGTTGTTAAAACAGGTTCATGTAAAAACCTATCTTGAAGAAATGAATGTATTTATAGGTTTGGTAGGAGCAGAGTGAAAGATCACTGTGCTGGACATTGCAAGCA
Source organism: Stegostoma tigrinum (assembly GCF_030684315.1). Taxonomy (NCBI): domain Eukaryota; kingdom Metazoa; phylum Chordata; class Chondrichthyes; order Orectolobiformes; family Stegostomatidae; genus Stegostoma; species Stegostoma tigrinum. Next base: position 17,431,542 of record NC_081371.1, read on the forward strand.
TTCTGTGTGCTTGGATGTTGTGTTAGAGTAAGTAGACACATTGGGCCCAAGGGAAACACTTCTCCTGACTCACAATAAGTGAGATAAAGTAATTTATTGATCTGAATCTCTGTTGTTGTATCCTTTGGGTTCAAACTAAACTGATCAAATGGAAGGCAAAAAATTTAGAACTGTCTTTGAGCTTTGACTTCAAAGTAATCTAAATTTATTAAACTTTCACACTAAATTTTATTATGCGTGATAATGTTAGATACACCAGCCTCTGTTCCGATTTTCATTATCCAAATATTCTATTTTCTTTATGTGCTCGTGACCATGTACTCTTCAGTTCTCCTGGAGAGTCGCTTTGGAGTGAGATTCTTCCAGTGTTGCAACACCACCTCCAATGTGTTATAATGCTCAGTGAGATCATTGCATGGTTTCTCCAGAGACTTGAAACTTTACACAACAGACCCTTTCTGCTTCGTCATACCTGACAGGCTTTCTAATGTCCCAGAATCCTGGCACCATGGCACAAAAACAGATCTGTTTCCAAATGTGAAAAGTAATATTTGTACCTCATGTGACAGGCAATAACCATTTCCAATAAAGCAGAAGTTAAAACTCTCATTAATATGCCATTATTATCATCTCATCCCTCTTCATCAACAGCATGGGGTCACTCCTTTCCCAAAGTCTAATTCCACCAGCTACAGTTACTGGAATGTGTAAGAGGTGGCTATTCTGAGGTGCGTTTCTGACCTTTCAAATCCCCAAAGCTATCCCACCTTTATCATATACAATGCACAAATGAGATATGAAATAGTATGCTTTTCACTTACCTGGATGGGTGCAGCTGTAGAACAAAAGACTCCTCCAGTTTGGTATTAAATTAGTGACATGAAAGTGGGAATAAAGAGAAGTAGACCATTTGGTCCCTCCTACCTGTTCCACCAGTCAATAGGATCATGGCTGATCTGTTTATGTTTAGAGATTCACTTTCTCATCAATGATAACATTTGTGGGTGATTCTCATGTCTTGTTTCAGCTATGTGTTCGATGCGTTCAGTTTTTTTAAAATGGAATTTTTGCCACAATGCCTAACCAGTTTTCTCACCTTGTCTTGCCAAACTGGCCATGCTCATTAGCTAAAACACTCCTATGGCATCTCTCGCATCTTATCCCTGCCCCATCTTATAACGTGCTGTTCCTGGACAAATTCACCACTCAGCAGCAGCTCCTCCAACCATGGCATTTTTAAAAGACCACTGTGCAACTGGACAAGCACTGGCATTCTGAAGCTATTCTCTTTGTACAAGGTATTGGAGAAGGGGATGATGGCAGCACAATTCACCAATGGGGGCCTGAAGATCCAGGACCTGGTCAAGAGGACAACAAAGAGGCATCATCTGAACAGAGAGCTGCAAGAGGAGCTCATAGCACCAGACTCTGTCAGTCTGGTCTGAGCTTGCCATCTAGATCAGATCCATCTCCAGTTTGCTGTGCAACAGTCAATGGCTTCCTTTGCTCTGCAAGGACAAATACCACACTCGGTTATCTCTACGATGTTACACTCACTCTGCCTCTCTTACTGCACCAACCTCCTACCCAAGGCTCATGCCACACCATTCTCACTGTTGCATGCAACATCTTCCCTCACCTGCTCTACCCCTCAGCCTCCCACACACTAGCCCTGCATGCCATCTGTGCTGCCTCCTCAGCCCTTCAGTAACAGCTCACCAACAACCCCCCACAACATGCATCAGTATTAACAGCCACGCCACCCACGGTCGCCACCCGTATTTTCATAACAAGAGAAGACAGCCAATAATAGACAGAGACACACCGTTCATGAGATGCCTAATTTCCATGTCTTCACCCTCCATGAGGAGAGAATCCTGGCATTCACAGCAAAAGACTAAGACCATTCCTATGGGAATGCTAAAATATCCGTGCTCCATGAAAATAAGTATCACACTGCATGCCACTGCCACGTGGACTGAAGCAGTTCAGGATCGCAACTCATCATCACATCCTTAAGGGCAACTAGGGCTGGGCAAAAGTGTTGGCCAGCCAGCCACACCCATGTCCCACGAGTGAATTAAGCAAAAGGAAGCTGAATATTAATGAGATGAGTTGAGGCATGTAACAAGTGTAAATCTCCATCGATTGGCATCTAGCTGCTGCCTGGTGACAATATTGTTACACTGCTTGTAGAAAACAATAAAATATGGAGCAAGATGGGCCTTGCTGGATTTCTCATCTGATTCTGCCCCAGATGTTACCATAGGAGAAATTTTATTTTTTTAAATCACCTTTCATAATCTCAAAATGCATTCCAACCAAATAAATAATTTTAAAGCATATTCAGTATTGTAATGTAGAAAATACAGCAGCTGATATGTGCTAAGACCACAAAGAGCAATAAAACAGTTAATTGAAATAATAGTTATTCAGAACTCAAGAAGGACTTCTAACTCTTTGTTTGAATAAGGCAAAGGTATCACTAATGTCCACTCCAACATAGACAGGGCCTCAGTTTAATATCACAACCACAATCTCCATCCCTGCAGCACTTCCCTCACTACCGCACCAGAATATAAAACTGGATTTTCTTCCCAGTCTCCAATAAGGTCTTGAAATCACAACTAACTGACTTAGCAACAGGATGTTACCACTCTGCCGTAGCTTACATCTGAAATCAGAGAGTTAATGACTGGGATTTTAAATTGTCCTAGGAGCAGTTAGGTTGCGGGTTGCAGTTGCTGGACTTTTCCTCTCTGAACTTTGTCGCCATTTTACCAAGTGATTAATGGCCACATATGGGTCTCTTTCTGATATCATGGATAGACATTGTGCCGTTAAGGAAGATGGCCAGTGGGAGCTGACTTCCTTGCACACTCTGGAGAGTGGGGAGAGATCGAGCACATCATTGCCCTCCCCGTAGCAAAGGCCTAAGACAACCCCCAACATGGCCTTGCTGATGCTTTTGGGATTGGGTTTAAGAGGGTAATGTACAATTTTGGGATAGGATAAGTGGAGCTTCAATTTACCCCAGACCTTTGTGCAAACTATACCTGGTAAACCTGTCCTGAGTGGGCAGCACAGTGGCTCAGTGGGTAGCAACTGCTGCCTCAGAGTGTCAGGGACCAGGGTTTGATTCCAGCCTTGGGACGCCGAGGCCAGGTGGATTAGCCATGGGAAATGCAGGGGTAGAGGGTTCTGGTGAGGGCCTGGATCTGGGTGGGATGCTCTTCAGAGGGCTGGTGCAGACTCAATGGGCTGCATGACCTTTTTCCACACTGTAAGCATTCTATGACAGGAAACAAGAGAAAAATGAACCAAATATATGACAAAAAGTACATTTGGAAACCATGGAGTCCATCGCTCCCAACCCTCCAAAGGTTAGTAACACATTCTACTCTTTGCAAAGCCAAAACATAATGAAAATACCAGCCAAAGTATGGAGGAAAGTGGAGATGGTGATGAGCATCAGTTCCAGCCAGAGAGGGCTGGTTTCTACTTGATTACAGTTTTATCTGTCATTAGGCAAATCAGTCTGTGGGTTTCATTGCTCTCATGTGAATCAAATTTGAATTGCAAAATAGACTGATAAAAGGGCAAGTAGCAGGCCCGCGGCTCTCTCAAAGGTTATTCACACTAGCAAAAGAAGAATTAATAAGGCAGCTGCACTCAAAATAAGGAAATTAAAATAATATGTTTCCTGTGTTTAACTCTGAGTGCTAGAGTTGAAAGGCTCTAGAAGCAATTCCACAGTTGTCCTTTCTCTCATTTTTAGCTTCCGTCCTCTTTTGAACAAAGCACTGACACAAGCTGAAATATACTTTTGTTATGTGGCTGGTGTGAAGCTCATCATAAAGCTCATCAGCTACAGGGAAGGTAGATTATACTATAATGACTTAGCGTAGTGATTCTCTGTGTTGTTTAATGGATTTCCAGTTTTGAAACGCAACACATAGTGTTTCATCATAATTATTAAATTTCCCTGCAAAATAGAATGTCATACTATGATAGCCCAAGTTCTTTATTTTGAACTATATTTATTGTGTGAAAGGCCACTTAGAGTTATAGAATCTCAGAGCTGTACAGCATGGAAACAGGCCCTTTGGTCCAACTTGTACACGCCCACCAAATATCCTAAATTAATCTGGTCCCATTTGCCAGCATTTTGCCTATATCCCTTTAAACCCTTCCTAATCGTATACTCATCGAGATAGCTTTTAAATGCTGCAATTGTACCAGCCGCTAGCAGCTCATTCCATGTATACCACTTTCTGTGTGAAAATGTTGTCTCTTAAGTTCTTTTTAGATTTTCCCCTCTCATCTTAAACCTGTGCCCTGTAGTTCTGGACACCCCCACCCTGGGGAAAAGACCTTGGCTATTTACCCTATCCGTGCCCCTCATGATTTTATAAACCTCTATATGATAGCCCCCCTGCCTCTGACACTTCAGGGAAAATAGCCCCAGCCTGTTCGGCCTCTCGCTTTAGTTCAAACCCTCCAACCCTGGTGACATCCTTGTAAATCTTTTCTGAATCCTTTCAAGTTTTGCAACATCCTTCCAATCACAGGGAGATCAGAATTTCAAGCAGTATTCCAGTAGTGGCCTAACCAATGTCCAGTACAGCCGCAGCATGATCTCCCAACACCAACTTGTTTACATATTTGATGTGTTCCTGCTATATAACTCTCTGAGCACTCTGCTAATTAATTTCCTTTTTGTGACAGATTCCAATGTACCTTTATCTGACTAGTTAACTATTGTTACCAGAATGCCAGGGCTTTTCTTTAAAAAAGGTCTCTTTGTTTTTATTGGAAGGGATAGTGTCAATTTGTATTGACCATTGGATAGTTTTGTGTTGTGCACTCACATATAGGAAAAAGATAAAAATACTCAAACACATAGATGATTGCTACATTCAGGAGAACGAAGACTTTTATCTTGCTGGTCTGGGACAGAGTGCAGGCTGATTCAAAATCTTTGATTCAATAGTAAGAACATCTTGTTTGTATTTGTAAATTGCTCATTAAATAAGTGAAAATATCTTTTATAAAGCAGTGTATCAAATTTAGTTCAATAGCACAAAACAGTTTTCACTTGTCACCCTGCGAGGAATTTGTGATTTTGCTTTGAACCTAGCTTTGATTTATTGTGCAACATGAGTCACTGAAATTAATTCCATTTTCTACTTTCTCAGGAGTATTGAAATATTGATCCAGGTCAATTGCTAAATGCATATTATTTGCATTTCCTTGGCTGACACCATTCAAGGTCAGACAGTAACAGCATGCTACATCCCAATCTCCATTAGAATTCAATGGCTGACCCAGAATCTGTCACCGCTAGTCTGTTTCACAATTGAATTCAGTGAATGACCTGATGTCAGATGCTACAGGCATATAGCTTTGCAGGTTGATTTTCACGGTGCGCCTTCATAATGACCTTTACCAAGTGTGCCCCATCCTGCTTTGCTCTATAATAGCACTGATCCCACATCTAAATAATGGCAATTAAATTCTGCTGCAGTCAACTATTAAAACTTTAATCAAAGTTTCTACCTAATTTCTGGCATTCTAACAGAAATTATGTATTTAACAGCTGCTTAATTGTATTGTTGCAGTGTCACTGACTGGTTTTGACACCAGCGTGACAATGGAGTGAATCCATCCTCCTCAATTCTCCATTACTCATGCACATTATTATTAATTTCAAAAATATACTTAATACTTAAAAACTATCTTACTATATATGCATAGTTATAAACACAGTTTGGGTTCTGCATAGTAGCATATCAAGGAAGCAAATAAACATTGGAGTTTGACTCTTTCCAACAAACAAACAACAGCATCTCTTACTTGTACATTAGTTGTGCAAATTCCATTTGGAGTTGTGAAAAGGTAATTGTTTCAGGATGTCAAGAAAACTGAGCACTTCCATTTTAAGCTTGGTAGCTTTGCATTTAACTGTTATTGTCATCAATTAAGGATAGGCACAAATCTGAGTCCAGCTCCAGCAGTTTCCTGAATTAGCTCCCTGCTCCGTGAAGCTGATCTATTGGAGGCTGTCACTTGGCCCCAGTGGGAAGGGGGAAACACTTTAAGACTCTTAGATGCCTGATGGTTCTACTTTGAGTCTTGTGTTCAGCAATTACAGGCTTTAATTTACAAGCATGTGCTGTGAAATACATGTGGTAAAAGCCCACAAAGTTTCTGCCTGATTAAAGGTCAGCACGGCAATGTACACTTTTATACTTCATAATAATGTCTTTACAATTCATTTGTCACTGACTATCTTCGCATATAAATCATTAATCTTTATCAATAAACAGAGATCTGTATGATCTGTGATGACCCTGCATATTCTTATTAGCTCTGGAAAATTTGTTACCACTAAGAGCCTAATGATGTCCCCTACATATTCCCTTGTCACCACAAGTCTGTTGAATCAAGCCAAGGTCATTAAGTTTTGTAACTTACATTCCTACTGAAGTTCCCATAGAATAGGCTACTTATTCCTTCATGCTGAGAAAAGGTACTTTTCAATGGATATATCGATTTCAAGGCTGTTAGTGTGCATTTAAATATCAATGTTAATCAATTATCACACTTCATCAGCCATGATAATCAATGATGAAGATGCTGTGCCCACACTGTTGGCTTAAGGCATCAGTTGAGATTGACAAAAAGGTGACAGAAAAATGCAAGTAAAGGAAGTCTACCCAAATTTCCCATCAAAACAATTAAAACTGAATCACTGTAGCTGGAGGAAGAAAAGTTGCCAGTTCTAATATTGTGAAATATTCCAACCCTAAAGAGGGAAATTATAATAATTTCTGTTATTTAAAATTTAATGAAAATATAGTATGCATCAGTGACTCTGATGTTTCAAACATTAACAAATATTCAACAGAATATGTTGCAGCACGTTACCAGGTGTAGCCTAATACTGCTGTTGATATTTCAACACTAATGGTTTCATTCCAGTGTTGGTAGAGAGCCACAAATCGAGGTTAAAAAGCATTTTACAAAATTGGCAACAATAGTAGTGAACTGTGAAGACCAGAGTATATGAAAGTAGAAAATGCTGGAAATTCTCAGCATGTCTGGTAGCATCTGTGGAGAAACAACAAGAGTTAGCAATTCAGTGTGATGATCTTTCATCAGAACAAAGCACTTCCTGCACATGTAATTAAGGAGCATTCTGACTGAGAAACAATATCAGACTGGTATTGACAATATGCCAGTAATCAGATCTCCAGCATCCACAGTTCTTTGTTATTTTTGCAAGAAATGCGAGTTTTGAACTAGCATTGGCGGCATGACCATCTGGGAATGTCAGAAAAAGCCAGTTAACTAGGAAGATAGACAATATGTGCAGCTACAGCCTTATTTCCTAGACAGTTGCTTTACCTACTTGGAAATGGTGATCATCTTCAGATGTGGTCTTTAATTTCAAGTCATCTCAGATTAAAACTTTAAAATTCCCCACTGAGCCAAATGTTAATCATGAAGGTGAATAAATATAGCTTTGTTTTTCATTTTGGTTGGTACTAGTGACTGCCTCAGGAGATGTATCTTAGAGTCATAGAGGTTTACAGCACAGAAACAAACCATTTGGTCCAACTCAACTGTGCCAACCAGATAGCCTAAATTAATCTATTCACATTTGCCAGCATTTGGCCCATATCCCTGTAAACCCTTCCTATTCATTATACCCATCCAGATGCATTATAAATGTTGTAATTGTACCAGCCTCCACCACTTTATCTGACAGCGCATTCCATGCACATGGAGCCCTTTGTGTGCAAAAGTTGTCCCTTGGGTTTCTTTTAAATTTTTCCCCTCTCACCTTAAACCTGTATCCTCTAGCTTAGGAATCCCCCACCCCATAGAAAAGACTTTGTCTATTTACACTAGCTATGCTCCTCACGATTTAATAAATGTCTATAAGGTTACCCCTCAGTCTCCAATACACCAGGCATAAGAGCCCCAGCCTATTCATCCTCTCCCTATAACTCAAACCCTCCAGCACTGGCAACATCCTTGTAAACCTTTTCTAAACCCTTTCAAGTTTCACAACATCCTTCCCATAAGAGGAGACCAGAATTGCATGCAGTATTCCAGAGGGGCCTTTTCAATGACCTGTCCAGCCGTGATGTGGCCTCTCAACCCCTATACTCACTATCCTATCTACCTGGGATTCCACTTCCAAGGAACTATCAACCTGCACTCCAATGTTTCTTTGTTCAGCAACACTCCTTAGGACCTTACTATTAAGTGTGTAAGTCCTGCCCTGATTGGCCTTTCCAAAATGCAGAACCTAAATTATCTAAATTAAACTCCATCAGCCACTCCTCGGCCCATTGAACCATCTGATCAAGATCCAGTTGTACTCAGAGGTAATCTTCTTCCCTGTCCACTACGTCTCTAATTTTGGCATCATAAGCAAATTTACTAACTATCCCTCTTACATTCACATCAAAATCATTTATATGGATGACAAAAAGCAGTGGACCCAGCACCAATCCTTGTGGCACGCGCTGGTCACAGGCCTCCAGTCTGAAAAGCAACCTTCCATCACCCCTCTCTATCTTCTCCTTGAGCCAGTTCTGTATCCAAATGGCTAATTCTCCCTGTATTCCATGTGATCTAACCTTCCTAACCAGTCTACCATGAGGAACATTGTTGATCACCTTACTGAAGTCCATATAGGTCATGTCTACCACTCTGCCCTCATCACTTCTTTGTTACTTCGTCAAAAAACGCAATCAGGTTAGAACGTAGAACATAGAAAAATACAGCACAGGACAGGCCCTTCGGCCCATGATGTTGTGCCGTGGATTAATCCTAATCCAAAATTAAAATAACCTAACCTACATTTCCCTCAATTCACTGCTGTCCATATGCATGTCCAGCAGTCGCTTAAATGTCACTAATGACTCTGCTTCCACGACTACCACTGGTAAAGCATTCCATGCGCTCACAACTCTCTGGGTGAAGAACCTCCCTCTGACATCTCCCCTAGATCTTCCTCCTAACACCTTAAAACTATGACCCCTCGTGGCAGTCAATCCTGCCCTGGGGAAAAGTCTGAGACATGATTTCCAATGCACAAAGCCATGTTGACTATCCCTAAACAGTCCTTGCCTTTCCAAATACATGTAAATCCTCTGTCTTAGGATTCTGTCCAATAAGTTGCCCACCGCCAAGGTCAGGCTCATTGGTCTACAGTTCCCTGGCTTTTCCTCACCACCTTTCTTAAATAGAGGCTATCTATGATACAAATATCTCAGCAAGGGGCCCGGCAATCTCTTCCCTAGCTTCCCACAGAGTTCTTGGCTACTTCTGATCAGGTCGCAGGGATTTAGCTACCTTTATGCATTTTTTATGTATTCAGCACCTCATCTGTAATATGGACACTTTTCAAGATGTTGCTATTTATTTCCCCATGTACTATGTCTTCCATAGCTCTCTCCACAAAAATATTCAGCAAAGTAACAGCTATTCACCGTCCAGCCAGATTATTATCAACTCCTTTGCCTGTCCGACTGTTCTTCTCTCTCTATGGGCTCTGTCCCTACCTATCATTTACTCCTTAACGCCCCACCCTATCTTCTGCATACAAACCAATATCTTCCTAGATGGTGTCAGTTCTGAGGAGGGGTCACCAGACCAAAAAGTAACTCTGAATTTTGTTCACAGATACTGCCAGACCCACTGAGCCAATCCAGTAACTTCTGTTTCTGTTCATGATGAAAAATATTCATTTAGTATCTCCACAATCTCCTGTGGTTCCACGAATAGGTGGTCTTGCTGATCATTAAGGGCCCCAATTCTGCCCCTAGTTACCATTGTGTCTTTAATGTATTTATAGAATCCCTTTGGATTCTCCTTAACCCTATTTTCCAAAGCTATGCCATGACCCCTTTGTGCCCTTCTGATTTCCCTCATAAGTATACTCTTACTGTCTTGAAACGCTTCTCGTGACTCGTGACCTCTGCTGTCCGTACCTGACATACGCTTCCTCTTTTCTTCTTGACTAAAACCTCAATTTCTCTAGTCATCCAGCATTCCCGACAGCTACCAGCCTTGACCTTCACCCTAACAGGACACACAGTCTCTGGACTCTTGTTACCTCATTTTTGAAGGCTTCCCATTTTCCAGCCATCCCTTTACTTACAAACATCTGCCCCCAATCAACTTTTGAAAGTTCTTGTCAAATACTATTAAATTTGGCCTTCCTCCAATTTACAACTTTAACTTTTAGATCCACTCTATCCTTTTGCATCACTATTTTAAAACTAATAGAATTATGGTGGCTGGCCCTGAAGTGCTCCTCCACTGATACCTCAGTTACCTGCCCTGCCCTTATTTCCCAAGGCCAGGTCAAATTTTGCACCTTCTCCAGTAGGTACATCCACATACTGAATCACAAGGTTTTCATGTAAACACTTAACAAATTCCTCTCCATCCAAACTATTAACACTATGGCAGTCCCAGACTATATTTAGAAAGTTAAAATCCCCAACCATAACCACCCTATTGTTCTTATAGATTAATGATACTCCCTTACAAATTTGTTTCTGAATTTCCTGCTGACTGTTGGGGGGTATATAGTACAAACGCAAAAGGTGATCATCCCTTTCTTATTTCTCAGTTCCACCCAAATAACTTCCCTGGACATATTCCCATGTATTTCCCCCCTAAGTATAACAGTAATGTTATCTCTAATCAAAAACACCTTTTCCCCTCCTCTCTTGCCCCCCCCCCCCCCCCCACCCCCTTTCCAATCCTTCCTATGGCATCCACACCCTGGGGCATCAAGCTGCCATTCCTGTCCATCCCTGAGCCATGTGTCTGTAATTGCTATGATATTCCACTCCCATGTTCCCAACCATATCTCAAATTCATGTACCTTTCCTGTTAGGCCGTTTGCATTGAAATAAATGCAGTTTAATCTATCAGTCCTACTTCAGTTCTCTGCCTTCTTCCTGACTGTTTGACTTGCTCCTTTTCCTGACTGTGCCAGTGTCATACTGATCTCTTTCCTCACTATCTCCCTGGGTCCCACCCCATACCCCTTTGCCCTATTACTCGTTTAAATCCTCCTGAGGAGCTTTAGCAAATCTCTCTGCCAGCATATTAATCCCCTTCCAATTCAGGTGCTATCTGTCCTGCTTTCGTAGGTCACTTCTACCCAAGCAGAGATACTAATATTGCAAAAATGTGAATCCCTTTCCCCTGCACCAGCTCCTCAGCCACGCATTCATCTGCAATATCCTCCTATTCCTACCCTCACTGGCTCACGGCACCGGGAGTAATCCAGATATTACTACCCTCGAGGACCTCCTTTTTAAAGCCCTGCCTAACTTTCTTTATTCTCTCCTGGAATCTTATCCGTTTCCCTTCCTATGTCATTAGTTCCCATGTGGACAACAATTTCCTTCCAGTCCCTTTCACCTTTGCGAGTATTCTGCACCTTCTCTGAGATATCTTTGATTCTGACTCCAGGGAGGCAACATGCCATTGTGATATCTCCCTGTCGGCTGCAGAAGCATCTGTCTGTCCCTCTGATAGAGACCCCCCTCTCACAATTGATCGCTTGGAACCTTATGTACCCCTTGTTACATTAGAGCCAGTTTCAGTAGCAGAACCGTGGCTGTCAGTGCTACACTCCCCTGAGAGTCCATCATCCCAACATTTTATAAAACAGCATACCTGTTTGAGATGGAGATAACCACAGGAGACTCCTGCACTACCTGTCTCCCTCTCCTGTCTTTTCTGGAGATAACCCATCTTCCTGACTGTATCTTCGGTTTATCTCCCTTTGTGTAACAGTCATCCATCACACGCCCAACTCCTGTAAATTCCTCATCGCCTCTAACTGCGACTCCAACCAGTCCATGCCATCCAATAGGGTTTGCAAACAAACACATTTCCTGCAGAAATAATCATCAATAACATGGAAGCCCTCCCTAATCTTCACATCAGACAGGAAGAGCATCACTCTACTAAAGGCCATAGTTGCACCTTAACAATATACAGACCCAGAAGATAGCACAGTCTTATTGCTCCACAAAATGCTGCTGCAGGCTAACTTAGTACCTGTGTGCTATATTTTTAAAGTTTAATCAAGAGACAGATCTCAATAATCAAAACAGAACCCACACTACTCACTATTGTAGAAAAAAACAGTAAGTTTACATTTTAAAAAGCCACTTATCTGCTCCCCTGCTGTGACCGCTCCCACACAGGTTTCTCCAAGGTCAGCTGTGAATCTCTCTGTTTGCCTATATTAACTTAAGCTGTAACTAAGGTTACGAGCAAAAGTGTGTGATAACATGGGTAACACACCTAATCTTAGACAAGATCAAACCACTTCTTTCATGCACCAATTCCTCCTTTTATAAAGGTTTGGAGACTTCTCTCGACAACAGGTTCCTATGTGGCATTTGAAAGCATGTAACTTGCCAGTAGCAGAACAAAGAGTGAAGATGGTAAATGAGCTATCATATGTAGAGCAACAGAATGAGTGGAATGGAAAAGAAACCAAAATGTCCAAACTCTAAGAGACTATAAGTTTGAGCCTCTTCTCTGTTATGTGACTGTATGAGATAATAGATGTAGAACCGTACACATAACAGGAAATGTCTTGTCTCACAGAAAGGTGACAAAAGCACCCACAACTGTAAATCATTGACAACGTTCAATTCATCCTTTAGATGATCCACATTCCTACAGGAATTGGAAAAGCTTGGAGAGATATTGGACAGGAGCAGACAGGTGGGACTGTTTAGTTTGGGATTATGTTCAGCGTGAACTGATTAGACTGAAGAGTCAGTGTCCATGCTGTATGATTCTGTGACTCTATCCACCTACTGGCTTACTTTAAGGCCATATACAAGAAATGCATAAAGGCAAAGAAGCTGACAGCATAGCTGATGATATCCAGATCTGCATAGTAGATAAAAAAGGATTATTATTATCTATTAATGAAGTCATTTGGAGGACCAAGAAAGTTAGCATCAAGGTACAAGCAGAAAAATGTTTTGTGAAGGTGATACTTTGCCAATACTTTGGAGAGATGTACACACTGTTTGGAGTCAAGCCAAGTCCTGAAAATGTCAAAGCCGTTTCTGAGATGGAAACTGCAAAAGACTGGAAAAAGTTAAGCAGTTTCTTGATTTGGCTACAAGTTCTTTCATACTTCACATGTCAGAACACGTTGCAAACCCACGAGAGCCGATGACAGAAGATGCTGACTACCTGTGGCTAAAATCAGGTGTCGGGAATTTTGTGAAACTGAGATGTAATGTGCAAGTATACAAGTCTGTCACATAACCGTAGAATCAAACATTTAACTTTGCAATTGGATGCTACTACAAAAGGATTTAGAGTGATGAATACCAAATCCCTAAGTGGTGACACAGCATTGTACCATCTAAGTGATATTGTGAGTGATGTTTTTTTATAAAAAGAGTTTTAAGTGGAATTATAAGTTTACTTATACAGCCTTCCTACAGTCTCACTACAGTCCATGAACAAAGCAGTATTATCTTTCCACATCACATGGAGGTCTGGAAAAGGTATTCTCAGTGAAAAGCTCTTCTTTCTGTGATATAGTGTGATTATTTTACATTTCTGGGAACCACAAGACATTGCATGGACTATGACACAAAGGAATTTTGTCCTCCACTGTTATTGTCACTGCAAGCTGATGATTGTATTTCTGGTTTCTATACATTCATACAAGCTCCCAAACAATTATATTAATATGACAATAGAAAACAAATTGCCCAAAATGAATGATTTTAACGCTCAAACTTATTGGTTAATGAAGTAACACAGTAAGATGATACAATTGCAATTCTTCAAGTGTATATTTAATGCACTCGACAGTGTCGCCATGACAAAAACTTTTAGTAAGCAAGTACCATGATATCTCATATAATGTCAAGTTTAAGGTCACAGTTCTCCATACCATCAGCAAAAAAACTAATCCTCAAAAATGTTTTTGAATACTCTACATTAATATTAAAGTATTAAAGAATTATATTAAAATTTACACATTGAAGGGAACAAGAATCCAATATGTTGTATTTATTGTGAGCACCATATATCCATCAGGTAGTGTCAGTTTTTTAGAGGTGGGTTCTTTTCCCTGGAAGATATTAGTGAATCAGTCGAATCTCCAATAATATTGGAGGTTCTTGCTCATTTGCTGTTGCCAACCTGCAAGTAAAATAACACGAGGAATAAGGCACTCTGATGAAATTCACATCCGTGAACTGTGGTTCGGCATAATGTGAATTGTGGCACTTTGAAATCCAGCCAACCCTTCCAGTGTCAAGTCTCAATGTTTTGTATCAGTTCCTCACTTTCTGTTGAGGCTGCACTTGCAAAATAAAACTTTTCCCCTTCATCTGAGGCTGTTCAACCTCTTTGCTATTTCTGCACTCAAAACAATTGGGACGCTTCGCATGTATGGCTCTTAAATTGTATCTGCTCATATAAATTGTGAGTTGTTCAATATATCATTTAAAATAGTGTATATCCCAATTAAATTCAGTACCATATAAATGGTGATATTAGTGACTCTCAATCACATTGACATGATCTTGAATTTAGCTGATAAAAATCAGTAAGGTCTTTTCCTCTGGTTTCAGGTTATGTTTTAAAGCCAGGCGATTTAACAAATCTTTCAGATCCAAGATGAATGCCAGGCTGTGTCTGTGCTGTGTGTCTGTCACTTTCATCTTGTTAATAAATAACAATAATCCCAGGCCTGTTGCATTATTCATATGGAAGCTCTCAGAATCTGCAATGTGGAACATGGAGAGAAGTGAATGCAAGAACAAATGCCATCTCCATGCAAATCCAGTTATATATTGAATTACATAGGAGACTCTTAATCTGATCTGCTGTCAGGAAATTGATAGGATCAAATGGTTTTACCGACTGCCCCATCTCATTCTGCATTAAGTTAAAAACAAATAATATTGAGTAGGATACATCACTAGTGTTCCACCCAAATGTCTTGTTATTTTGAGTTAACAAGGTGTAGAGCTGGATGAACACAGCAGTATCAGAGGAGCAGGAAAGCTGATGTTTCAGGCCGAGACCCTTCTTCAGAAATGGGGAAGGGGAAGGGGATTCTGAAATAAATAGAGAGAGAGGGGGAGGCAGGTAGAAGATGGATAAAGGAGAAGATAGGTGGAGAGGAAACAGACGGGTCAAAGAGGCAGGGGTGGAGCCAGTAAAGGTGAGTGTAGGTAAGGAGTTAGGGAGGGGATAGTTCAGTCCAGGGAGGACGGACAGGCCAAGGGCTGGGATGAGGCTAGTAGGTATGAAATGGGGGTGGGGCTTGAGGTGGAAGGAGTGGATAGGTGGGAAGAAGGACAGGTTAGGGAGATGGGGACGAGGTGGGCTGGTTTTGGGATGCAGTTGGGGAGGGGAGATTTTGAAGCCTGTGAAATCCACATTGATACCATTGGGCTGCAGGGTTCTCAAGTGAAATATGAGGTGCTGCTCATGCAACCTTTGGGTGGCATCATTGTGTCACAGCAGGAGGCCCAGAATGCACATGTTGTCTAAAGAGTGGGGGGGGGGAGCTGAAATGGTTCGTGACTTGGAGGTGCAGTTGTTTATTGTGAACTGAGCATAGGTGTTCTGCAAAGCGGTCCCCAAGCCTCCGCTTGGTTTCCCTGATGGAGAGGAGGCCACAACGGGAACAACGGATGCAGTATGCTACATTAGCAGATGGGCAGGTGAACATCTCTTTGATGTGGAAAGTCTTCTTGGGGCCTAGGATGGGGGTGAGGGAGGTGTAGGGGCAGCTGTAGCACTTCCTGCTGTTGCAGGTAAAAGTGCCAGGTGTGGTAGGGCTGGGGGGCATTGGTCCCTCCGGAAAGCTGTTAAGTGTGGGGAGGGAAAAATGTCCTTGGTGGTGAGGGCGGACTGCAGATGGCAGAAGTGTCAGAGGATGATGCATTGGATCCAGAGGTGGTGGGGTGGTAAGTGAGGATGAGGGGGATTCTGTTTTGGTTGTTATTGTGCAGAGGGATGTGAGGAATGAGTTGCGGGAAATGCGGGAGACTCGGTCAAGGGCGTTCTCGACCACTGTTGGGGGGATGTTACGGTCCTTGAAAAATGAGGAAATCTGAGATGTACGGGAGTGGAATGCCTCATCCTGGGAGCAGGTGCGGTGGAGGCAAAGGAATTGGGAATAGAGGATGGCATTTTTGCAGGAAGGTGGGTGGGTGGGAGGTATTCTAGGTAGCTGTGAGAGTCGTTGGGCTTGAAATGGATATCGGTTTCTGGGTGGTTGCCAGAGATGAAGACAAAGAGGTTGAGGAAGGAGAGAGAGGTATCAGAGATGATCCAGGTGAGCTTAAGATTGGGGTGGAAGGTGTTGGTGAAGTGGATGAACTGTTCGAGCTCCAAGTGGGAGCACGAGGCGGTGCCAATACAGTCATCAATGTAACGGAGGAAGAGGTGGGGGATAGGGCCACTGTAGCTATGGAAGAGGGACTGTTCCACGTAACCTACAAAGAGGCAGGAATAGCTTGGGCCCATGCGGATACCCATGGCCACCCCTTTGTCTGTAGGAAGTGGAAGGAATTACAAGAGAAGTTGTTGAGGGTGAAGATGAGTTCTGCTAAGCAGATGAGGGTGTCGGAGGGGGACTGGTAGGGCCTGCAGGACAGGAAGAAGCAGAAGGCCTTTAGGCCATCTACATTGGGAATGCAAGTGTATAGGGACTGGACATCCATGGTAAAGATGAGGTGTTGGGGACCAGGGAATTGGAAGTTTTGGAGGAGATGCGGGGGGGGGGCACATGGTGAGGAGTTCTGGACCAAGGGGGAGAAAATGGAGTTGAAATAGGTGGAGATAGGTTCAGTGGGGCAGGAACAGGCTTAGACAACGGGTCGACCAGGGCGGTCAGGTTTGTGGATTTTGGGAAGGCGATGGAAGCGGGCTGTGCAGGGTTGGGGAACGATGAGGTTGGAGGCTGTGGGTGGGAGGGCACCTGAAGTGATGAGGTTATGGATGGTTTGGGAGATGATGTTTTGGTGGTTGGGGGTGGGGTCATGATCAAGGGAGCGGTAGGAGGAGGTGTCAGAGAGCTGGTGCCTGGCCTCAGCGATGTAAAGGTCAGTGCGCCATACTACAACTGCGCCTCCCTTGTCCATGGGTTTTACGGTGAGGTTGGGGTTGGAGCGGAGGGAGCAGAGGGCTGCACATTTTGTCGGGGAGAGGTTGGAGTGGGTGAGAGGCATGCAGAGGTTGAGGCAATCGACGTCATGACGGCAGTTGGAGATGAAGAGATCGAGGTAGGGTCGGAGGCCTTGGAGTGGTGTCCAGGAGGAGGGGGTGTGTTGGAGGCAGGAGAAGGGGTCAGTAGAGGGAGGGTTAGGCTCATGATTGAAGAAGTAAGCGCGGAGGAGGAGGCGGCAGAAAAACTGTTCAACATCCAAACGTGAGCGGTATTCGTTGATGTTCGGGTGGAGGGAGATAAAGGTGAGCCCTTTGTTATTTTGCCCAGTTTTACATTGCTCCTGTATGATCTATCCAGTTGTAAGAACTAGTCTGTACCAATGTCCATATTCCACGCAAAAAAAAGTTGCACTTTAATATCCTCCATTGTATACCTATACTCCTAATGGTGTTCCATATGTTTCAAGCCACCTCTCTACTTGTTCATCTAGCAGGAACTGAAACTTCCATATCTGTCATCAGGATGCGGTCAGTTAACATTGCAAAACCAAAGACGTTTTGCTAGTTAGAAAGTAAGGAAATTGCAAAAGCTGTTACAGAGAGGGAGGAGGAAAATAAACTTCCTTTATTCCTGCCATTATGCTTCCTTTATAAATTGTTTACTGAGCAACAGAACCACTGAACGCTCATGGAACTGAAATAAGAAAGACAAAAAAGGCAATCACTCTTGAGCACCAAGTGACCGAAGACATTGTGATTGTGTTTGGGCAAGAAGTTCAGAATCCAAACTCAGCAACAATTCAAATTTTCCAATAATAATATTGGAGATCTGTATGGGCATAATGAAGGAAACTTAAAAATATACACACTAGTAAGTAAGCACAGCATACTTTTGTGTGACATAAACTGAAGTTTTAAAATGATATGGATCAAACTTTGGTTATTCTTTTTGCATTAATACCAAATTCAGTGACACTTTTGACCAAACTATTCATTGCCTATTTTAGACTTGGGTATCCCAAGTGGCTAATCATCATCTTTAGGAGGTCAGAGAAACTACACCAACCATCGTCAATTTGTTAGTACCCTACCTATTATAACTACCAATAACATAAGGATCGTGGCTATTGATACATGTGCCTATCTTAGAACCACAATCTCCAAAAGGGTCTGCATTGACAACAAAGGGGTCCAGCATCTTTCTGTTTATGCAAAGCACTGTGGAGGAAAATGTATCAAATCTGCAATGGAACCTGCTGTGATCAAGCTGGGGCAATACCTATCTTTGCACATGACTGTGAGACATAGCTGCTGATTAATTCTCTTCAAGGAAGAGAGCATCTCCTAAAGATGAAAATGTCAGAAGGTGGTGAAAATGACAAGCCCTGACCCTGAAATTGACACTTCTAATTTTCCATGGTGCAGGACTGGGATGTGGTGCATAGTTGCAAACACAGGGTTCTCAAAGGCAGCTGGCCATTTAAGTAAGAAGCTGCCTCCAATGAATTTGGATTTTGAATTTCCTGGTGAGTGGAAACTGGACTGTGCATTTTAAAGCAGGTCAAAACTGGTGTGTTTGCAGTTGATTCGTCTTCAATATCCAGGGTTCACTTTAGACAGGTAAGGTACCCCTGTACAGTTAGAATTAAATTTCTACTTCAGCTGCAGACATGGCAGGACTTCAACAGTCACTATCATCCCTTTAGCCAAGGGATAGAGAAGGAGGGGCTACCAAGTCCAGCCAGCAAAGGCATTTTCTGAATGAAAAATGAAATGCTGGAGCAATTTTTATTCCCGCATTGCCCCCAACTTCCCTACCTGCAGGGTGGTTCTCCAAAGTACACAGAATGCCTTAGCGCTTTTGAAGGGCACATTGTGCCCTGCCCAAGGAAGTACACAAGTTGGTGATACAATCCTGTGACTCAATAGTGGTGACCGTACCTCTCAACCAGAAGCCCCACATTCAAGTCCTACCCACTTCTATCATAACACATCTGAACAGGCTGATCATCGTTACCTCGAAGATGGGGATGGCTCCCTCTCTTGTAGAGGTCATGGAATCCATTTACCAAGAGTGTCTCAAACCAAGAAGGAGGGCCAAATATTGGGAATGACAGCATGCACCACAAATCCTGGAAAAGAGAGAGAACCAGGATCTAACCTATAGAGAAGGTTTACAGGCTGAATATATCTCACCTTAATTTGACTGGGAATCCGATGCGGAGGCAGCTCTGATTGAACAGTGAAGGTGTGAAAGTGATCTGTCGCATGTTGCAACACCTGAAGTCACAATCCTGCTGGCCCTGCCAGTGACTGTTGTACTGAGCCTGTAAACCTCCGGTTCTTTCCAGCACACATCAGGCAACCTGGCAGGTATTTCCCACTCAACTGCATAAAGCACCTTCACTTGTGGGAAGTTCATTCCTTTCCCTTTGAATTTGGCACCTTTAGCATAGACAGCCACAGACTTCATCGAAATTGCAGGTTTCCCTTATGGGTAGCGTGTCCTAGATTGGTAGGACGATAGCATCAGGGCTTGGTTATGAGACACCCCTCCCCTAGCAGCTGTAACAGAATTGAAAACTCCAACAGTAATAACACCACTGCCACCGAGCTTCTCACAGGAATGTCACTGAGTGTGAATAAGGTACCATTGCCAGTATCATAACCATGAAGCCATGGCCATACTGCAAAGAATGTCACTACTCAGGTCTAATCTGCACTGAAGTAATTGCACACATTCCAATAGTGATATTGGTGACTCATTACATTACTGCGGTTTTGCACCTTCCTAAACAATGCACTGACACACCAATTGTGGTCGGCGTTTAGGTTCAGGCAGCAGTCTCAAAATGATAGTCCTTGGCCAGACACAGAAATCGCATCATCTGTCCTAGGATACAACAATAAAGCTAATGTACTGTGCATAGCAAATAATTAATGTGATCTGGATGACACATGGTCTGCCAAAACTGCTCTGCTGTACCTAGACAAGGAGTGTAGCACTGCGAGACTAATGAATATCTTGCACCTAGCAGTTATGCTGCCTCCTTGTTAACCAGAATCTGCCGTGGAATCTTCTGGTGAATAGTGATCCAAGAAGCACATCAGAGTTTATGGTTTTGGCCTCTGGAGAGTGGTGATGCTATTAACGACAGGTTAATTTATCACATGCTTCACCAATCATGAATAATACTTGCTTCTGATGAATACATGTCAGAATACCTGCAAAAGACTGCCATCAAGTGATTTCACATTCTAATCCTTCCTTTGCAATTGTTAGTCGTGTAAATAAGTACAGATCCCTGTAAATGTGAGATGATCTATGTTCACTAAGTGCTCAAGCATTAAAATTACAACGTGTAATTTTTACCACACTAAACCAATTAGTGCTGGAGGCAAGACAATTCTTACTCACTCATTCATGCACACTTCCATGAAGTGTACCTTGTGTTGCCTCTGAGGAGGTCTTTGACTGTAAGGTGTTGAGGGTGAGGAGGTCTTTGACTGTAAGGTGTTGAGGAGCCCGGGTTGAACAGGTACCAAATGGACATCTACTTCACACTGCAGCCTCAGCATCTCTTCAAGAGCAGATATGGCCCCCAGCATCTCTGAAATCAATGCAGGCTCTGGAGAGGGGAGTTGGAGGACAACAAGTTTACTTAGAAATGCTCAACACCTGCACCCTCATTGCAGACCTGCACAATCCTACATTGGGCTTTCAGTGGGTACACAGCAGTTATCCATTCCAGCAACCAATGTACAAACAGTGTAACCATCCTATTCAGGGTGAGCAGTTCCTCATGTATTTCATAGATTTCAGTTTATATTCTTGAGCTGAATGATCCAGGAGTGAGGACTTGCACCCTTTCCTGGGCGAGACATTGCTCTTGCATCCACTCAGAGCAGTGACACGTTTCTATCATGACTGGACATCCTCTGACAGTGAGGGCTCCTATAGTTGAACCTGAAGGCAAAGTGGAATGCTTAAAAGTGATGTGCTCCTCGACTAACTTGCACCATATTGTGCCTTAAAAGGTGACTCGCACAGCTTCATTCCTTCATTCCTGCCAATGGAGCAACGTCATTGACTGCCCTCCCGCCTGTGAGTTGTCACATTGAGTCCATCACATCACACAGAAGACTGACATGAAGGGGAGGTGGGCACTTTCATATTGGACTGTCACTTGTTGAAATGCCAATGATATGAGGTAGTTCAAAGAGAAGAAATGTCTGAAATTGAAGTGTGCAGCATCAAGATTCAACTCCGATTGAGCGATATGTGGTATGAATGACTGATGATAAGTTCCCTAAGCCAGTCATGTATTTACAGCTTAAACTTGGATGCTGGCTGTGAGGTAGAACAAGATTAATGTTCAAAGACCCCTTGAAGGTGAACTCAGGAAAATGATACGTCCACCACAAGCTGGGAGGAAAATGTACAAGAAAGAACTACCACAGGACCAACTTTACACAGTGGTGTTGATAGCAAAGAACAAAAGGCAAGCTAGAATGATACAGAAATTTCAAAGATATCAAAAAAATGTGATGTTGCCTGCAGTGTGCTTTCCTTGAAAATTTGCAAAGGGACCACATTAGAATGCATGGAAGGGGATTAATTTATCAGCTTTTGTAAAGAGCTGGCACAAGCCCAGTACACCAAGTGGCCTCTTCCTTTGCTGAATCATTCTATAGCAGCAGACTGAAGCTCAGCAGAAATGAGAATGTAAAGCTGTACAATATACATTACAACGATGTCTTATTCATAAAAATGCTTGGAGGACTTACGTCTTGAAGGATTGTGGAAAACAGAATTTATTTCAAAACTCTCAGGGGAATGTAACACTGAAAGCCAGGTTTCTGGTACCAAGACTGGCTCTAATGTAATGAGGAGTACGTCAGGTTCCAAATAATCTATTATGTTCGGGAACTGTTAAGTCAGAGGCACAGACATTTCTGCGGTCGACAGCAAGACATCAGAATGGTGTGTTGTCTCCCTGGTATCAGCTATAGAGGGACCAGCAGGATGTTGTTGTCCACATTGGATCTAATGGCATAGGTAGAGAAAAGGATGAGATTCTGAGGAGACAACATAGAAAGTTAGACAGGAATTGAAAAAAGAGGTCCTCAAAGGTAGTAATATCTGGATTACTGCCAGTGCCATGAGTTAACAAAGGTAGGAATAGGAGGATAGAGCAGATGAATGCATGGCTTGGGAGCAGGTGGGGGGAGAAGGACTCACATTTTTGGATCATTGCAATCTCTTCTGGGGCAGAAGTGATGTATATCAGAAGGACAGATAGCACCTGAGTTGGAAGAAGACAATAAAACTGGCAAGGACATTTGCTAGAGCTACTCAGGAGGATTTAAAGCAGCAATTGGGGGGCTGGGTGAGGGTGGGATCCAGGGAGCGAGTGAGGAAAGCAATCAGTCTGAGATTGGTACAGTTGGAAAAAAGAGCAAGTCAAACAGTCAGGGCAGACAGGAACAAAGTAGAGAATGAGGTAGGACTGATAAATTGAATTGCATTTATTTCAATGCAAGCAACCTAACAGGTTAGGTACATGAACTCGGGGCATGGTTGGGAACATGGGAGTGGAATATCATAGCAATTTCAGAAACGTGGCTCAGGGATGGGCAGGAACGGCAGCTTAAACTTCCAGGGTATAAATGCTGTAGAAAGAACCAAAAGGAGGGCAAGAGATGATGGGGAGTGGGGTTTTTGATTTGGGATAACATTAGGGCTGGACTTAGGATATTCATGAGAATATGTCCAGGGATGTTATTTGGAAATGAGAAATAAAAAAGGAATGATCACCTTACTGGGATTGTATTATATACCCCCAATAGTCAGCAGGAAATTGAGAAACAAATTTGTAAGGATATCACAGTTATCTGTAAGAATAATAGGCTGGTTATGATTGGGGGTTTTAATTTTCCAAATGTAGACTGGACTGACGTGCTGTTAAGGATTTGGATGGAGAGGAATTTGTGAAGTATGTACAAGAAAACTTTCTGATTCAGTTGTGGATGTACCCACTAGAGAAAGTGCAAAACTTGGCCTGGCCCTGGGAAATAAGGCAGGGCAGGTGACTGAGGTATCAGTGGGGAGCAAGCACTTCAGGGCCAGCCACCATAATTCTATTAGTTTTAAAATAGTGATGGAAAAGGATAGAGTGGATCTAAAAGTTAAAGTTCTAAATTGGAGGAAGGTCAACTTTGATATTCGACAAGAAATTTCAAAAGTTGACTGGGGGCAGATGTTTGTAGTAAAGGGATGTCTGGAAAATGGGAAGCCTTCAAAAACGAGATAACGAGAGTCCAGTATGTTCCTGTTGGGGTTAAGGTCAAGGCTGGTAGGTATTAGGAATGCTGGATGACTAGAGAAATTGAGGTTTCGGTTGAGAAAAAGAAGGAGTCATATGCCAGGTATAGATAGCAGGAATCGGGTGAGTTGCTAGAAGAGTTTCAAGGCAGTAAGAGTGTACTTATGAGGGAAATCAGGAGGGCACAAAGGGGACATAACATAGCTTTGGCAAACAGGGTTAAGGCAAATCCAAAGGAATTCTATGACTACATTAAGGACATAAGGGTAACTGGGGAGAGAAGAGGACCCCTTGAAGATAAACAAAGCCACCTATCTGTGGAACCACAGGAGATGGGAGAGATCCTCAATGTGTTTACTGTGGAGAAGAGTATGGAAGAAAGAAAACGTAGGGAAATAAATACTGATATCTTGAAAAATGTCCATATTAGAGAGGACGAGGTTCTGAACATCTTAAAATGCATGAAGATGGATAAATCCATGGGACCTGATCAGGTCTGCCCTAGAAATCTGTGGGAAGCCAGGGAAGTGATTGCTGGTTCCCTTGCTGAGATATTTGTATCATCGATAGCCACAAGTAAGGTGCCAGAAGACTGGAGATTGGCTAACATATTGCCACTATATAAGAAGGGTGGTAAGGAAATGCCAGAGAGCCATAGACTAATAAGCCTGACATCGGTGGTGGGCAAGTTGTTGGAGGGAATCCTGAGGGACAAGATTTACATGTATTTGGAATGGCAAGAACTGACTAGGGTTAGTCAACATGAATTGTGTGTGGGAAATTGTGTCTCACTAACTTGATTGAGTTTTCTGATGAAAAAACAAATGATTGATGAGGACAGAGCAATGGATGTGATCTATATGGACTTCAGTAAGGCATTTGACAATGTCCCTCACTGATTGGCAAGGTTAGCTCGCATGGAATACAGGGAGAACAAGCTATTTGGAATCAGAACTGGCTCGATTTTAGAAGATAGAGAGTGGTGGTGAAAAGTTGTTTTTCAGACTGGAGGCCTGTGACTAGCAGTGTGCCACAAGGATCAGTGTTGGGCCCATTGAATTTTGTCATTTATATCAATGATTTGGATGTGAACGTAGGAGGTGTTGTTCATAAGTTAGTAGATGACACCAAAATTAGAGGTGTAGTGGACAGTGAAGAAGATTACCTCAGAGTACAATGGGGATCTCGAGCAGATCGGCCAATGGACCATGGAGTGGCACATGGGGTTTAATTTAGGTAAATGTGAGGTGCTGCATTTTGGTAAGGCAAATCAGGGTGAGATTTATACACTTAATGTGAGGGGTGTTGCTGAACAGAGTGACCTTGGGGTGCAGATTCATAGTTCCTTGAAAAAAGAGTTGCAGGTAGATAGGATACTGAAGAAGGTGTTTGGTGTGCTTGTCTTCATTGGTCAGTGCATTGAGTATAGGAGATGGGAGATCATGTCACAACTGTACAGGACATTGGTTAGGCCACTTTTGGAATTCTGTGTTCAGTTCTGATCTCCCTGCCTTAGGAAGGATGCTGTGAGACTTGAAAGGGTTCAGAGAAGATTTACAAGTATGTTGCCAGGCTTGGAGGGTTAGAGCTACAGGGAGAGGCTGGTTAGGCTGGGGCTCTTATCCTTGGAGCATCGGAGACTGAGAGTGACCTTATAGATGTTTATAAAATCATGAGAGCCATGGATAGGGTAAATAGACAAGGCCTTTTCCCCGGGGTTGGGGAGTCCAAAACTGGTGGGCATAGGTTTAAGGTGAGAGCAGAAAGATTTAAAAGGGACATAAGGGGCAACTTTTACACACAGAGAGTGGTGCATGTATCAGTTGAGCTGCCAGAGGAAGTGATGGAGGCTGGTACAATTACAACATTTAAAAGGCATCTGAATGGGTATATGAATAGGAAGGGCTTAGAGGGATATGGGCCAAATGCTGGCAAATGGGACTAGATCAATATGGGTCGGACATTTGGTCAGCATGGATGAGTTGGAATGAAAGGTCTGTTTCAATGCTGTACATCTGTAAGACCCTGTGACTCTCCGTGGTCACCCCAGAGTGTTTTTTTTTACAAGAGGCCATTGAAAGGCCATTGTGGACACTGAAGCTTTTTTTAAAAGTTTGCCTGTAAATCACATAACTGGTGATCACTGCTTGCTGTGCAGTAGACTCTACTTGGGACTATTTTGGACAAAGAATAGCTCGGAGAGGTTCTTGTCTGGTTGACTTGGAAGACAGCCTGCTAAGAACGAGGTGAGTCAGAAAGAAACTTGCAATGGATAGGCTGTCTGGGTGATCACTCCCGTTTCTGTAATCTCCATATCAGTTCAGGGTGAGATGCATGTATTCTTCCAGAAGAACAGTTGAAAGAACATCTCAAGATTGTGCTACCTGAACAAGCTGTACCCACAAGACTCCAGAGAAAATCGCATGTGATTGTGATAATCGAGGAAGTCATATTTCTTACAGAGATGGGAGATGGACAACTGACTGTCCAGCTGTGTTGAATGCGTAGTACACAACCTCCCAATCTACATTTGCAAGCAATGAGAGACAGGATGAACCAGGTTTCTCAATGAGAATATATTGTCCATTAAAGCAATATTTTCGACAATTTATGTCAGTGAGCCTTATGAAATGTATTTTGAATAATACCATGTCTAAGCACAAGTTGAATCTGCATAAATTTTGCATACCTTCTCAAGAACTTTGCAACTTTAATTATCTACACAAAGTTCTCTGCTTATCTAAATGCAGCTACTTTTGGGTCTCATTTTCCTTTATAAACTGAAAAAAAGTAAAAATTTCACATTTTGTATGGAGAAAATTGTTGAATTCTATTTCATCTCAGGTTGAAATGTCAGCAAATTGGTAGTAGCTATATCAAACTGTGTTTGAAGTTTCAATTGAAATCTATCTTTAAAGAAGCTTGCAATGCATGGCCTCATTCAGCTTGAATTATAATAAAATAAAATTCTTCGACTTGGAGAAGTTCCATTTGTTATGGTGCATTAATCTATAGGTCCCATGAAAGTTAATATTTAATAGCTAAACATCTCCTACTGTGTGATTCTGTGCAATGCCTAATACAGCGTTAATATGTTTCAAGTTCACTTGGTTGACTGTGCGTTGCCTGCTTTTCCAGTGTGACCCACTTAGCATTAGAGGGGTGTCTTGGTGACAGCTGGGGGCTGCTGTTGATGCATCTAGGATTTATTCCACCTCCTCCTTTTTCTGTTCCCAATTTTCAAAAGCGGAGCTATCCTAACATCAATGAAACTTTCCAGATAGTTTCATAGCTATGAAATGAAGGGTTATGACGTGCATACTGTGTAAGAGAGTACACAGACAGACTAACCTATCATCGTATGCTATGCTTTGGAGATTACAGTAGGCCCCAAGCCAGTCAGTGTTTGGATTGTGACACTCAAAAGGAGTTGGTAAATAATACTCTCCTGAATTTAGCCACAACAAGAAGTGTTGGGTGGAATCTTGTTGAGGCAATGGGGGTCTATTCAGCCAGCTTGAGAGCAGGAAAGAACATGGTAGTGAGAGACCAGTGCTACCTTTTCCAGGAAAGGCCAGGTCATTCACACACCAGTTCGGCAGTAGCAAGGCTTTACCTTGAAATCAAGACCTAGGGTCATGTCTGCTGAGTGCTGCTAGCCAATCAAAGACCACCGGCTTCTTTGCTCAGCAGTGTCACAGAAGAGGTCATGGCCGTGTTGGGAAGTACAACCCAGTAGTCCCAGACCATGGAAGACCCAGAACGAAGGTAAATGATTTGTGTGTTTGGGGAGGAGGGGAAGAATTATTGCATTCTCAGAGTGAGGGTGGATGGGACCACTCTCGGCCTTGAATGCAGTCTCTCAATCAAGTATTGATTGCCTTTCATCAGGGTCTCACCTTCATGAAATGAGTTGTGTTTCAGATGTCACAGAATCAAGTTAAGTTGCTGTAGCCTTACCAGACTATAGGGCTGTTCTCTCATTAGAGAGAGATGACTGGCAGTGCTTTAACCTGAGGGCCACCACATCTCAGGCAAGGAGGGAGGTTCAGAAGAGGAGTGATTCATGATAATCTCATTTGGTCTGAGGATTGAACCCATGCTGTTGGCATCTCAATGCTTCAAAAACCAGCCATTTAGCCAACTGTGCTAAACTAATGCCCTGAAGGGGAAAACCAGCCCAAAAGTGATAAGCTGCCCAAACTTGTCAACCACCCTACAGGACAAAAGGTCTGCCAGCAGTTAGGTTAATCCCACGTTAAGTCCTTAAGGAGTCCTTAATTGGCTTTTAATAGACCGCAGTTCATGGCCAAGCATGAACACCAAATATGGGGTCTTCATGCCCAGGATGTACTTCTTGTGTGACTGGTGGGGGTCAGGTGCCCTAATTAGTTGCCCTTCTTGCCTCTTAACCTGCCATCTCCAGCTACAGAAGATTTTACCCAACTTGTGTCAATTGATCTTGATGCAAACTGTAACTGACTATTACTCCTTTCTATGATGTTGTCTCATATACATCATTCAAAAATTGCAACCTGTGATTTTGGTATAAAATTATCTGCAATGTACAGACTTAGTTGATCAACATAAAACATTTCTTGCTGTCTTCATATGTCAACACAATGTGTCGCTGAACCATCATATTTAAAAGAATTTCCTTTATCTCAGAAATTTGATCTTTCCAAGAATGTACATAGTTTTATCTGAATTAGCCAGAAGCAGTTTTATTTATATGCTTTGACAGGAAAGATGGTATCACTGGCTAGGCAGGTCTTTATTATCTATTCCCAATTATATTTAAGAAGGTAGTGGTGAACTATTTTCTTGAACCCCTGCAGTTCATGTGGCATTGTTTACAAAGGTAAAGTAGCCATAGTCTTACCAGACCACGGGGCTGCACTCTCGATAAAAAGAGATGACTGCTGGTGGTTTAACCTAAGAGGTGAGGGGAGGTAAGAGTCTTCATGATAACTGTAGCCAGTGCAGGGATTAACCAGTGAGGCGTCACTCTGTACTGCAAACCTGCTGCCCAGCCAACAGCGACAATGAAGGAATGGTGACACAGTTCCATGTCAGGATGGTGTGTTGCTTCAAGAACTTGCAGGACACCCCATGTATCAGCTGTTCCAAGTGATAGAGGTTGCAAGCTTGGCAGGTGTTTTTGAAGGAGTCTTGGTGAGGTATTATAGATGGTGCACATTGATGCTATTGTTATGTCAGTGGTAAGGAGGAATGTGTATTAAAGGTGGTGAACAGGTGCCAATTAAGCAAGGAAAACGAGTGAAGAAATTAAGATAACAAAGTGTGAAGCTGGATGAACACAGCAGGCCAAGCAGCATCTTAGGAGCACAAAAGCTGACGTTTTGGGCCTAGACCCTTCATCAGTGAAGAAATTAGCCTTTCAAGCCCTTAAGCTTGCTCTGCCATTCAATAAAATCATGGCTGAATTTTGCTCTCTGGATTCTACATTTCCATCTGCCTTTAACAGCCCTTGATTCCCTTGGATAAGAAGAATCTATCCAAAGAATAGTCATAACAGACTAGAAACATTAACAGTGCTTCTGTCTTCCATGGATGCTGCCAGACCTGTTGGGTTTCCCCAGCACTTCCTGTTTTTTTTAATGTAAGGCTGTATCTGCCTTCCTCTTAAAGTATTCAATGAGCCTGCCTCCACTAATTTCTTCTCATCACCAACCTAAAAGAGCCACACCTAATTCTTAAACTGCACTGTCCAACTCACATTTAAGAAGCAACGTCCCTTCCCTGTTCAACTTGCCAAGAGCATTCAGGATCTTGTATCCTTCACCAAAATAAGTTATCCCCCCATTCTCCTAAATTCCATGTAGACTGCTTTGGCCTGGACAATGTTGAGCTTCTAGAGTAGTGTCACTTATTCAAGCCAGTTATTCCACCACATTCCAGGTTTGTGCCGTATTAATACTGGACAGGCTTTAGAGACATAGGAACTAAGTAACTCACCACAGATTCTCAGTCTCTGATCTGTTCCTGTAGCCAACAACATGTGGCTAATCCTTTTTTAGTTTCTGATCGATGGTAACCTCCAAGGATGTTAGATAGTTGGGGTGGAGGGGCTGAGTGATTTCAATGATGATAATACCATTGAATGTCAAAAGCAGATGGTTGGATACATTCACATTAGGGATGTGCCTTTACCTAAATGTTGGCCAGGTATTTTTGCATGGAAATGAGCTGCCTCAGCACCTGAGGAGTCACGGATGGTGCTGAAAATCGAGGAGTCATCATTTAGCAAACATCCCTACTTCTGAACTTATAATGGAGTGACCATTGATGAAGCAACTAAAGATGGTTAGGCATAGCACTCCTGTAGTGATGTCACGCATGACATAATTGACCTCTTTGTGCTAGGTATGACTTTAACTAGTGGAGATTCACACTCCCCCACCCCAAACCCCTGAGCCTATTGCATCCAATTTTGTTCGGGCTGTTTGAAGCTACACTTGGTCAAGTGCTGCCTTAATGTCAAGGGCAGCCAATCTCACTGCGCCTTTTGAGTCGTCTGTGTTTGGAACACAGCTATAATGAGATTAGGTGGCTGGTGATTCCCACACATCAAATATAATAAGAGCTCATAAACAACTGATTTTAATTTACAGAATCGATATAATTAAATAGGGAAGATGTACCTGTGATTTGTTCTGAGGGTAGGAGCAGCAAATTGGCTTTGTGTACAATTGGTTACCATGCACGATGGATTGCAACACATTTACTTGGGCAATTTCCTGTTAAGCCAAGACTTCAGCAACAGAACTGAAGAGAGCAAAATTGTGGCACATGAATGTTCCAGACATTTATACCCAAATAACAAATCCAATAATTATTTTGTTTTTAAAAGAAAAATACTCATATTTCTGTGCAATCTTTCAGGAATTTAAATCGCAAAAATCTTTTCCATCAATGAAATGCCCGTTAAGATATATAATTTGTTTAATGTATGAAACACTGCAGTCAGTTTGTGCACAACAAGACCCCACAGATATCCATGAGCTAATGTCTGCATAATCTGTGTTTTAGTGATTTAGTGAAAATTAAATATTGACTGGGACACTGGCCAGGATAGCTCTCAACTCCTTTTCAAAACATTGTCATAGGATCTTTGAGGTCCATCTGAGAGAGCAGATATGATGTCAATTTATTATCACATTCAAAAGACCAGACAGCCAACAGTTCATCAATCCCTCTGTGTCTTACTAGATTCTCAGCTAGATTTTGTGCTGATATCTTCTAATTGTGATTTAAGCCTGCAACCTTTTGAGTCTGGAGGGAAGCCTTTGCTGATGGCAAGATATTTACGAGTACACACAAAGAGCAAGAAATCCAACTCATTAGCACACATTTGTTTGGTATTTGACTACTGTCATTTGAGCTCCAAAAGTCACCATGTCATCATAATACAATCCCAGCCAAGTCCCCCAATTATGTTCCAATCCAGTTAGATTTTTACTAGTCAACATGTGAGATTGAGGACTCTTACTAAGACTGCAAAGCCACAAGATTTGGTGGCTTTAAACAAACAGTAATAAACTTCACTTTACAACATTGGAACAGTAATGCAATCTACAATTGTGCAGCTTGTTTCTAACAGTAATTATGGGAAATAGACATTTATTAAACACACCGCACCACACATCCTACGGATTTCTGAGTAATTCCCACCAGATGTTAATGACACAGATCTCATTACATTTCACAAGAGATTATACGTCTTCACTTTAGTTGATCTGGCATCTCTCAAGTTGATTTCTCAAGAGATGCTCCATCATGAACTGGCTCAACAACAGTTCTATTACAATCAGTTACCCTTGTTTCCTGGGCTGACATTCGCCTGGACCCTGAAGCTGAGCTCTAAGTCAGCTTAGTCACAAACATTACTTCAGCTCTTCATTAACAATTAATAGCACCAAGCCAGTTCAGCCCCTGAATTTTCACCGAGCTCCTATCGTACTCAGTTGCACCAGGCTTGTGAGCTTTTCAACAACACCCTGCCCTTCTTTCTGAAGTATTAAAGATTGCTGGCTTATTCTGAAGCCTTCCTGGTAAATTTCCCATCACAGCATCCAAGCAAAACAATTTGAGAGATGATTGCCCTTCGCTAATGTTGTTCTCATTGAAATTGGCCAAGTATTGCAGCTAGAACTAAAACTGCGCACCTTCCTCGTCACATGCACAGCCACCAGGAATGCAATTCGTTAAGATAAACTTATGTGCTTAGGGCATTTTTTTCTAACTCCTGGTATCTGCCAAATCATGTAGTCTGCCATTAGCTGCCAATATGAGAGATCACTGGGATTCCCTATTCAAACAGGCTGAACAAATTATCAGTCTCTCTTCTAAGGTGAAACTGACACACAGCTACAAGGTGTAGAGCTGGCCAAGCAGCATCAGTGAGGCAGGAAGGCTGACGTTTCAGGCCTAGACCCTTCTTCAGAAATGGGGGAGGGGAAGGGAGTTCTGAGATAAATAGGGAGAGATGTGGAGGCAGATAGAAGATGGACAGAGGAGAAGATAGGTGGAGAGGAGACAGACAGGTCAAAGAGGCAGGGATGGAGCCAGTGAAGGAGAGTGTAGGTGCGGAGTTAGGGAGGGCGTAGGTCAGTCCAGGGAGGACAGACATGTCAAGGAGGCAGGATGAGGTTGGTGAGTAGGAGATGGGGGTGGGGCTTGAGGTGGGAGGAATGGTTAGGGAGGCGGGGACGAGCTGGGCTAGTTTTGGGATGTGGTGGGGGAGGGGAGATTTTGAAGCTTGTGAAGTCCACATTGATACCATTGGGCTGCAGGGTTCCCAAGCGGAATATGAGTTACTGTTCCTGTAACCTTCAGGTAGCATCGTTGTGGCACTGCAGGAGACCCAAGATGGACATGTCGTCTGAGGAATAGGAAGGGGAGTTGAAATGATTTGCGACTGGGAGGTGCAGTTGTTTAGTGCGAACCGTGCAATGTGGTCTCCAAGCCTCCGCTTGGTTTCCCCAATGTAGAGGAGGCCACAACAGGAACAGCGGATGCAGTATACCTCATTAGCAGATGTGCAGGTGAACATCTGTTTGGCATGGAAAGTCTTCTTGGGGCCTGGGATGGGGGTGAGGGGAGAGGTGTAGGGGCAGGCATAGCACTTCATGTGGTTGCAGGGAAAAGTGCCAGGTGTGGTGGGGCCGGGGTGGGGGGGGGGGGGGGTGGTGTGGAGTGGTCAAGGGAGTCACGGAGTGAGTGGTCCCTCTGGAAAGCAGGTAAGGGTGGAGAGGGAAAAATGTCTTTGGTGGTGGGGTCAGATTGCTGATGGTGGAAGTGTCGGAGGATGATGCGTTGGATCCAGAGGTTGGTGGGGTGGTACGTGAGGATGAGGGGGATTCTGTTTTGGTTGTTATTGTGGGGAGGGGGTGTGGGGGATGAGTTGCGGGAAATGCGGGAGACATGGTCGAGGGTGTTCTTGTACACTGAGAGGGGGATGTTGCGGTCCTTGAAAAACAAGGACATCTGAGATATGTGGGAGTGGAATGCCTCACCCTGGGAGCAGATGCGGTGGAGGTGAGGAATTGGGCCCAAGCTATGCCTGCCTCTTTGTAGGTTATGTGGAATCCCTCTTCGGTACCTACACTGGCCCTAAACCCCTCCTCTTCCTTTGTTACATTGATGACTGTATCGGCGCCGCCTCGTGCTCACATGAGGAGCTCAAACAGTACATCCACTTCACCAAAACCTTCCACCCGAACCTTAGGTTCACCTGGACCATCCCTAATGCCTCCCTCACCTTCCTGGACCTCTCTGTCTCCAACTCTGGCAACCACCTAGAAACCGATGTCCATTTCAAGCCCACCAACTCCCACAGTTACTCAGAATACCTCCCACCCACTCATCTTCCGACAAAAATGCCATCCCCTATTCCCAATTCCTTTGCCTCCACCGCATCTGCTCCCAGGATGAGGCATTCTACTCCTATACATCCCAGATGTCCTCGTTTTTCAACAATTGCACCTTCCAGTCGCAAACCATTTCAACTCCCCCTCAAGCTTCAATCAAGCTTCAAAATCTCCCCTCCTCCTACTGCATCCCAAAAACAGCCCAGCTCGTCCCCGCCTCCCTAACCTGTCCTTCCTACCGCCTATCCCCTCCTCCCACCTCAAACCCCACCCCCATCTCCTACCTACTAACCTCATCCCTCCCCCTTGACCTGTCCGTCCTCCCTGGACTGACCTATCTCCTCCCTAACTCCCCACCTACACTCACCTTTACTGGCTCCGTCCCCACCTCTTTGACCTGTCTGTCTCCTCTCCACCTATCTTCTCCTCCCCATCTTCAATCTGCCTCCCCGCTCTCCCTATTTATTTCAGAAACCCCTTCCCCTCCCCCATTTCTGAAGACGGGTCTAGGCCCAAAACATCAACTTTCCTGCTCCTCTGGTGCAGCTTGGCCACCTTGTATATCTCAGGTTGTCCAGCATCTGCAGTTCCTACTATCTCTGCTCCATGTTGTTTGCAGGGTTCCCCACACTCCAAGTTGATATTGATATACTTGCCATTGTGCAGACAATGCTTGTTAATTCTATCAGGGCTGTAAAGGAAGAACTGATTTGAGTGTGATAGTGCTAACCACTGACCCAATATCTTGTAGGAGTTAATATATCTTGAATAGATTGACTCAATGTTCTTAACATTATTATTTCCTTTGCCTGCAGCTCCTGTAATTAGCACCAAAGAGCGTTGCTGACTATACTCTAGGTATCCCTCTACTTATTTTGCAAAGTGCATCAGTCTCAGTGAGGTCACCTTATTCCCCCTTTCCAATCACTTTAGATGGACACTGAAACCTGTAATTCCGTATAATTTTTTTTACTAATTATAATCACAGACTATTTGAACATGGAGTAAGTGAAATCACTTACAGTTAGTAAATACTGCTGCCTGGTTTGCTGGAAGCTTAACAGGCACCAGCATGCAGTTCATGTTTTCTTGCACATTGGGGTATCCCATCATAGAGCTGAAGTCGCTGCCTCTCTCAGTCTGATTATGTGTATCAGTCCTGGCATTGATATATCGTGTCACAACCACAAGATGTGTGTTGTTGGAGTAGTCCATGAACTATACCTTTCTTTAGCTTGACAGTAGTTCCTTATAATTTCTATTGCCTTTCAGTTTTAAAATTACCAACAGCAAAGTGTTGTATTAAATGAGATAAAGATTAGATTTTTTCCAAAATTACCATAGTCCGTCCACTAAAAATGTTGAAGTTATTAGCCAAACACTCATAACTGATGATTACAAGTAGGAAAGAATAAAGAATATTTATAAAGATTAAAGTCTCTAAATTTATTAGGTACTGTTAGTTCCTTGAAGATTCTCTTTCCAAACAAAAGGCTTGAAAGCTTGTGGCAAGAATTGGGCAGCTATGATGACTTCTGTAGTTGGATTGTCAGCGTCTGCACAATTGAATCAATACATCTGCAAGATTTGGGACGGAGAGATTCTTTTATTTTCTCTAGTTTTGTGGTTAAGGAAATTGCAGAATTTTAAAACTCTTTCTGCGGAATAGCATGTGATTTCTGAATGCCTTCCTCTTAGAAATCCCTTTGGCTGAGAAATGGCGCTCTCAGAATTTTCCTGGGAGGTTCTGTGCAAAATGTTTGCTCACAGCCTGCCTGATACAGATCAAAGCCCAGAATGGCTGCTATCTTCAAAACTGGTGAGACCATCCTGTGATCCTTGCATGCACATTAGGTACTGATGGGCTTAGGCATGGAACATAGATCCAGCTATTGCCATGTTATTGAGGTAATTAGCCAGCTTAACTGTCTCATCCATTGCCTTGGAGTGATCTCATTGTCAGGTTTTTGTGATACTAAGAAAAGTACTCACACCTCCAGGGAAACTGTTGTCAGTGGGTTTATGTTCATCCTTGGAAACATTCATAAAATTTCAAAAGGCCTCTTATGATCTCTTCTTAAAATGGGTACTGTCTAGCCCCAATACCAGCTTATTCCACAATGTGATCATTAGGAGCCATCTTGCAAGATTCCCTGTCATTTTAAAGTCAGATTGGCTCTTTTACAAATGATTGAATGTATGTTAACCTGGTTATGACAGTTGATTGGCCCTCCCAACAACAGCGTCGAACACTCCCTTGATTTGGGGATCCGTAGCTGATTGAAAGATGTGATACGCCACCAGTGGGCCTTTGGAATGACTGTAAGACATGGACATTTAGGGAAGCCATGACCCTGATGGGCAGTGGCTTCATATAACAACCAATACAACTGGAGCTCACCTCCCTTCACGGTGCACAGATCAGTCACAGATATTCAGGGAAGGGGTAGTCTATAGTGATTCCAATGCTCCAACATTCACAGAAAACTTCTCTGTTAGCTGTGTACATGGCCACATGGAATGTTGGTCTCTGTACTGCAGAGACCAGTGGTCCTCTCTGTAATCTCCTACTCCTTACCCTTCAGCAGACTGTTGTTGCAGGTGACCAAGATTTTTCTGCTGTTCAGTTCCCGCAGCCTTCTCCTTCCCAGGCTCTCTACATTATTGGAGGACACTGCCAGTAGCTGCTGCAAAACTGCCTAGTCTCCCCCTTCTGTCCCCTTGAGTTCCTCTCCATGGAGGCCCCAGTCAGGAGCACAAGGTCATGAAGGAAGCTTCAACTCGAAATAAATGGCTGTCTGACTCCTTTCAACCAACAGATGAAAAGGCTGACATTGCACAACTGCTGAGTGCAGCAAGAACAACATCTGCTGCTCCATCACTGCATCTCAAAAGCTGCTGAGGCTCTGATTTTTCATGTCTCCTGTGCGCTGTTAAATTCAAAGGGGCCTTTAAAATTGTGTTTTATTGCTTCATTAATGAGCTGAACTGCTTTTCAGTTGCACATTTTGAGAGCATGAGCAATGCCCTGCTGTGGCTTGCTGTCTGCCGCTTGTAAAATCCAAGCTGGTGTGGTCACATTGAGGGCTGAGCTGAAGCCACCTTCATCTGGTTTTCCCACACCCCACCCCACATTCAGTGATGTTCATTTCTGACGAATAAAGTCTGGGGCAGGGTTTTTCAATGGCTTTTGCTCTAGAGCCCCCTTGGAGATTTTGCCTGATCATTCTTCTAAGTGCTTGCGAAAGCAAGTGTCTGGACTGTGGAAATGAATTTCCCAGTGGAAATCCGCCATGATCCTATGTTAAGCAGAGGAGATGGAGTTAGAGATTGAATTGAATGTCTTAGAATGAGGTATTACGGATTCTGTTTGTATCCAGAGAATCAATCCATAAGAAAATAAAGAATAGAGGATGGGAATATTAATCAATTCATAGTTTAAGTTGAATAAAAGATGGAAAGATTTCATTGGTAGTGGTTGTTAAAGGTCACTGCTTGCCACCTATAGCGAGCAAAAAGTGATTGTCTCCTGTATTGTGTGCCTGTCTCATCCGAATGCATCATATGACATTATCATGGTGATTCAGAGAAGGTTCAGCCACATTTTATTAGCAGTTATTATTGCAAGGTCATCTATCATCTCCCTGCAATTATATGGACCCCTGATGCTGTTCTTTGCTGCTGTGTTCCCATCCCCCATTATGTATGTAGGTCACTAACAACAAAATAAAACAGCAGAGCAAAAGAAACCAGTTCACAGGAATCAGGTTACACCTTCAGAAAAGAGACTCCCAAGACATTTGACCATTTTCACACATGGTGAACAGCTTTGCATCACATCCATGGCACTTTAGGTTTGTTATTTTCTCCTACAATGCAAAACCACAAATGGCCAAATTGAACATATTCATCCAGCTGTTGGAATATTCTTCCCGCCCTGCAGTACCCTCTCCCCTTTCAAGACTCTTCTTAAAATCCAGCTCTCTTAGACTCTGTGGTTAGCACTGCTGCCTCACAGTGCCAGGGACCCGGGTTTGAACTCACCTTCGGGCAACTGTCTGTGTGGAGTTTGCACATTCTCCCCATGTCTGCATGGGTTTCCTCCGGATGCTCCAGTTTCCTCCCACCATCCAAAGATGTGCGTCTAAGTGGATTGGCCATGCTAAATTGCCCGTAGTGTTCACCGATGTGTAGGTAAGGTCAGTTATAGCGGGATGGGTCTGGGTGGGATGCTTTGAGGTTCAGTGTGGACTGGTTGAGCTGAAGGGCCTGTTTCCATGCTGTAGGGATTATATGAGATCCTATGGGTGTGGGTGTCTCTGGCTGGGGCAGCATTTATTGGCCATCCCTAATTGCTCATAGGGTATTTAAGAGTCAACTACCTTGCTGTGTATCTGGAGTCACATGAAGGTCTGACCAGGTAAGGATGGCAGTTCCCTTCCTTAAAGGACATTAATGAGCCCGGTGGGTTTTTCCAACAAGTGACAACAGTTTCATGGTCATCATTAGAGCCTTAACTCCAGATTTCTAATGAAGTCAAATTGAACCATCTGCCTTGGCAGGATTCGAGCCTAGGTTCCTAGAACTTTACCTGGGCCTCTGGATTAATAGTCTAGTGGTAATACCACTAGGCTAATGCCTTTGGAATTTGTCATTGAGGGCAAATATGTTCATGAATTTGGAAGGACATATACAACGTGAGCCAAGTGACGGTGCCCCACCCAACTTGATAATCCAATGGAAGTGATGTTAGATGAACAAGGCATAGTCAACCATGTCAGAAGGCTAGAGGGAAATATTGTAATAGAGGATGCTATCTGTTGCGGAAAAGCTCATCCAAGCCATTGTTTGCCTCTAGATTTGACAATTCAAGTAGAAAATTGTCTAATAGATCCTGTCCACATAAAGGAGGACAAATCAAATCTGACAACCCATACACAATCCAACTGTCTGCTCCTAATTATCATTAAAGTGACGGAAGGTGTTGATGAGAATGCTATCAAGTAGCACTTGATCACCATCACAATCACTATCACCATCATTGGTGGTCCCTTGCAGACGAGGGTGACTCTCTTCCACTCTCACGTTGAGCCGTATATGGCTGTACCGATGCAGCTTCTGTAGGCTCTGCCTCAATTAGGGCAGAAGTTGGTCGCGGGAAGGGGTGGGTAGGTGTTGGTGTGGCAGTGCGCTCCTTATGCTGTTTTCGTCTGGCTTCCGCTTTTTCCCGATGGGCAAGTCTCAAGGTGTTCGATGCCTTCCCGGATGCTCCTCCTCCACTTTGGACGGTCTTGGGCCAGTGATTCCCAGTCTTGATCACCAATAGCCTGCTCACCCACATTCCGCTTGGGATATGCTACGATCACTTGACTATAGATCTCATAATAGCCTCTGTCCAAGCAAAGATAAAAAGAGCTGAATATCAGAAGTGAAGAAACAGTAATTGAGCTTGATATCAAGGCAGCATTTAATCATGTGTGGCATCAAGGGGGTCACATAAAATTTAAGTGAATGGGAATCCAAGGGAACATATTCATCTGGTTGGAGTTATACCTAACACAAAGGAAAATGATTATGGTTGTTAGGTCAATCATCTCAATTCTTGGACACCATTGCAAGAATTTTTCAAGGTAATGTCTGAGGCCCAATCACCTTCAGATGTTTCGTCAATTGTCTTCCATCATTGTAAGGTTAGAGTGGAAATGTTCGTTGGTGTTTATTTGGGTGTCCAGTAGTATTCACAAGTCCTCAGGTGCTAAATCAGTCTATACTTCATGCCGCAAGATTTGAGTAACACCCAGATTTGGGCTGATAAGTGGAAAATAACTTTTGCCCACACAAGTGCCGAGCACTGATCAAATCCAACAAGAGAGACCCTAAGCATCTCCTTTGATGTTCAATTACATTACCGTCGTTGAATTGCACGCTATCAACATCCCAGGGATTGCCATTGAACAGACATATAACTGGAGCGACAATATTCATACATTAGGTTAAAAGCAAGTTCAGAAGTCAAGTGCAAAAGCAAAGTACCATAGAGACTGTAAATCTGAAATGAAAACTGAAATGCCACAAATACTCAGATGGTCTGAGAGTATCTATGGTAGACAAACAGAGTTAACAGCCTGGACTTCTGCTCAGTTGAAATGACTCAAGTAATTTAAAAATAGAAGGCAGGACCCTCAACTATCTCGATTTTCGCTGGCAAAGGGATAAGCATATTTAGCCCACACCTTGCGTTCCTGACCTAGTTGGCTACGTTGTAGTAATAAGCATCTGACAGTGCCCTCTTGTGGAGTTGGGCCATCTTCTCTATGTTTCAGACATCAAGAGGAATCATGAACAAGTGTAGATTTGGGAACATTTTGAAAGGTAAGCTGAAAAGGTGTTACCATCTGTCACCTCTCTTCCATACCTCCATTTTCCTCTTATTCCAACTCAGCATCAACTCATCTGCCTCCACTCATTGTCGTGATGTCAACTTTGGGGTGGCTCAGTGGCTAGCACTGCTGCCTCACAGTGCCAGAGACACAAGTTCAATTCCAGCCTAAGGCGACTGTCTTTGAGGAGTTTGCACATTCTCCCTGTGTCCGTGTGGATTTCCTCTGGGGACTCGGGTTTCCTCCCACAGCCCAAAGATGTGCAGGTTGATTGGCCATGCTAAATTGCTCATAGTGTTCTGGGATGTGTATGTTAGGTGGATTAGCCATGGGAAATGTAGGGTTAAGGGATAGGATAGGGTAGTGGGCCCGAGTGGGATATTGTGTGGACTTATTGGACCGAATGGCCCTTTTCTGCATTGTAGGAATCTTATGAATTTATGGCCGCTCCTGCATATGTTACATGAAAATCAGTGAGCCTCATAGTACTAATGGTATGTGTGGAACTGCTCAGAATAAAAAGTACATTCACAAATCTTGATTTGAAGAAAAATTGCTGTCCCTACAATCTTATCAAAGTGTCCATTAGTCAAATCACTAACGTATTAAAGCAGAGGCTTCAACTACTTTGCACCTCTTAGCCATACATTAATAAACATTGAGTCGTTGACACGAACCCATCCAAAATTCTGCTGTAACACTCTGACTCACAGCAATCCCATTCACCAGTTGCCCCGCTGCTGAATGACCTACACTAGACCCTGGTCCACCAATTTGAAAATTCTCATCCTTGGTTTCGAATCTTTCCATGTCCTTGCTCCTGCCTATCTACGTAACTGCCTGCAGTTTTACAACCCTTTTTCACATCTCCATACTACACTCATTCTGACTTCTTGTACAGTCTCAATTTTTAGTCATTGGAATATGTCTTCAGCCATTTTGGCTCTGTTCTAGAATTTCCGTCCTAAATGTCCATAACCTTTCACCTTTTGTGCCTTCTTTAATGCACTTCTGAAACCTACCTATTTAATCTGCCTTAAACTATTGTTCTCTGTCAAAACATGTTTGATAATTGTATTTCCAAAATGCTGTGAAGGTGCTATATAAAAACATGTTAGTATTATTGACATCAATTTTACTTTGATCAGGGCTGTTTTAATACAGTAGCCTGAATACAAATTGGATTTGAGACGTGCAACAAAGATGGGGGAGGATAGTTTGAAAGAGGCTGAGTATTTGCAGTGTCAGAGGGGTCAAGAGTAGATTTGAAAATGAAGAGCTGATGATGGCAAGTTTGAAAAGGGTGGGAGGCAACGCACGAGTGAGAAAAGTCCACAATATTAGTTCATTAGGAGTCAGGAAAAGAAATTAAATGGTCCACATGTTAATGAAAATAGGATCAAGACAGCAGTGGATTGTGCCTGAACAGCTTAAAATTTGAGAAGGCACGAGGAGAGAAATTAGAAAAAATATGTTATGTAGGAAATGTAACACAAAGTGTTTTATTGTGTTAAAAATGGTAGATAACGATTTCTGAAAAAGGATCCAGACCTGAAATGTCAGCTTTCCCGCTCCTCTGATGCTGCCTGGCCTGCTGTGTTCATCCAGTTCTACACCTTGTTATCTCAGATTCTCCAGCGTCTGCAGCTCCTACTATCTCAGATAAAGATAGTTTGTTGTTGCATTTAGTTGTGAATCTTAAATAAATCACTTTGACTTTGGTTCAATGTGAATATTTTGGTGGAATTAACCTCAAATTATCAAGGAGCTCAGCCTACATAAAATCAC
Source organism: Stegostoma tigrinum (assembly GCF_030684315.1). Lineage (NCBI taxonomy): Eukaryota > Metazoa > Chordata > Chondrichthyes > Orectolobiformes > Stegostomatidae > Stegostoma > Stegostoma tigrinum. The sequence goes on from NC_081371.1 coordinate 17,473,146, forward strand.
AATTCAATGTAAGTGAAAAGTCAGCTGGACTTACTTAGAAATAGTTGACTGTGGCCTCAATTATATGACCAGCATATTTACCAGTATGAAATGATGCCCCTATTGACAGGAAATTGCTTGTGTAAGCCCTGTCATTATGATGATATTGTTATGAGGACGGTGTTAAAACTCACCCCTGGAACATAGCTCTCTTGAATTTTCATCAGTGAAGCCAGTATTGCATCCTGCAAGCCTTTGTGCTAATCCTGTAGCTTCTTTAAATGACAGAACTCCTTTCAAACCAGACTTTTAAGCTCCCTATGAACACAGGCATTTGTACTTGTGACAAAGATGTAAAATAGCTGGATTCTATAGCACATTACGGTGGAATAGTTTAATAACACAAACCCATTGTATCAGAACCACAGTCTGAAACACTACAGCAATTCATGCCTTGTGACATCCATCACATATAAGAACAGTTAACTAATTTAGTTACAGATGCACTGTGCCCCTCCCTATAGAATATATTATAAAGAGGCAGAATGATGCCTGCTTAGAAAGGTTTCATGATCCCTGAGGTCAATCAAGCAAATATCACTGGATATTTATTCCTCCCTACTTTGTACACGTACCTAGAGGCAGACTGGTGGGAATTTGAGCCCTCTTCAGATCCATGGCATTTACTTGGTACAGAGGAATACCCAGCTGTGCATGTGATGTGAATGAGGAAGTGATGCTGGTCTTTTTTCTGCAACACCTAGATATAGCTGAGTTGATTGAGGCCAAATGAATACTCTGCACTGACCTTGTAAACAGATTTGATGAGAAGGTGGAACATGGAGCATCAACATCTCAGCACGATTAACTAACAGCTCTGTAGAAATGATCTCATGTGTCGATATAAACTCGTATTTAAGAATTTTATTTGTTCTGACTGGATTAAGTATTAATGGAATGAACATTCCTATAATGTGATTTAAAATCCCAGCTCCTGTCCATAATCGCTGATGTTTGCACAATGCAAAGTACGTCTGCAGAAGAGTCATACCAAACTCGAAACATTAGCTCTGTTTCTCTCTCCACAGACACTATCGGGCCCACTGAATTTCACCAACATTCTTTGTGTTTGTTTCAGTTTTGCAGCATCTGCAGTATTTTGCCATTACACGAAGTGAGTTCATACTTGGGAAAAAAGTGTGCATTAAAATAGATTGTATTTATGTTTAATATTACTTGCTGTGACATTCAGAAGATTCAATTCTTCATGAGTGTCTGCCAACTCTTGGAGTGAAATTTTCTTGGTGTGGGAAAGGGAAGGTGCCACACTGCCTGTATCTGGCCAGTTTCTGACTCCAGTTCCACAAGTTCTTGTTGGTTTGAGCTCATGCAATGAAGATGCCCATTAGATGAACACATGCTTATTAGTGTCATTCACATGTCTGTTATTCATCTCATTATGGGAGAAGTGAATACAGAACTAACTTGGAACTGGGGTATGAGGTATTGTGTGTAGATTAATGCAGAGGAATGCTATAAGCTCCACCACTAGCTGATGTAATTTGGAACTGTGTACAAACAGCTTTGGATCGTGAAGGAGTGAGTGTTAACATTGGGTCCTGCCCAAAGTCTCTGTGATAACATCGATTTAATCAATGAGATCTGAAAAAAGTTGCTGGCACGCAATAAACTAGAACAAGTAAAATGCTAGAGACCCTTCTAGTTAGACCAGAAGTGGCTTTCCTTTGCGACATTACATTTAAACTCTGTGCCCATATAACATAGAAGGCAGTGGTGTGTATTAGAATGGACTGCTCATATATACATGGTAATAAGTGGGGTGAGATCTTCAGACTCCATTTTAAATCACCAGCTCATACGTCACAACGAGGAGCAGGGAAGAGCTGAAGATTTAAGGGCTCAAAGAAGAAATCCTCAACAAAGGCTGGAATCTTCAAAAAGGATGAATATTCCATTGAATGGGGATAAAAACATTCCAACCTGGTAAGACAAGCGTTGAAACAGGTGAGCTACCAACTCCCTGAAGAAAGAAAGTTAGTAATTGCAAAGCAAATACAAGCTGCTTCACCAACATGTGTCCTCAGCCAGTCAAGGAGGAGACTCCTGAGATGTCTGGCACTCAGAGGATTACTAGGCACCAACTGCCCTCTGTGCCCCATGTAGGAGACCTGTTCCTGTGCTCGGCCATACGTGACATGCTCAACCTGCCAGGAGCCATTTGAGGCTGGAACTAAGGATGGAGGAGTCCTTTGATAGTCTCACTAATGTGTTGGCTCCAGTTGACTGTTACCGTGGAAACAGCAGAGGCTGCCTTGGAGACCTGGGTCCAGCAGAATGCTCAGTGGTTGTCAGATACGTGCTTGGAACCAGACTCCATCGCATGTGGATGTTGCCCATAGATTGTGCCCTAAGCCATGATTTGGTCATAGCAACATGGAGATCATTTGGAGTGAGTTGTGAACTGAATATGCCAGGCACACGCTCTGATTTCCATGTCAGGTTTTCTCCAGCTTTTTTGGCGTATTTGGTAAGAAAGTGGGTGGCTGAATACTGATGAGGTGAGCTGTGCCATCAGCAAGAGATTTAACAAGCCTGAAGCCCCATTAATTGGTAACTCGCTGCTGTCTTGCCATGACACTTGTGAATAGCATAAAAATTGTGTGAGTTGCTCCCTACGTCAAGGTGGGCCTAGCTGGATTTCTGATGTGATTCTGTGACAAACCTTGCACAATCATTTGGGCATATCACATCGCTAATCAGAAAACCTTCAGAACCCCTCGCCTACGGACCAGACATAACATCCTTCTCAGTCAAAACTTCTCACTCTTCTGTAAAAAGGCAAGTCTGGATCTCAATTTTCTTCAAATTGTGGAAGGAGTTAAACTATGTAAATTTAAAGAACATCTGGTTGAGGAACAGGCTGTCAAAGAACAGATGGTAGAATATTTCATAGGGCTCCTGAGACTCTTAACTGAACATAAACAAAAACCAGAATTCACTAAGATGGGCTGTATTGATTTACGAAATTTGTTTTATTTTACCCATGAGATGGGAACCTGTGACTACACTGGATCGGTTTCCACTGCTATTAACACTGAAGAGGACTCATACTGTAAGTGCAAACAAGGTTTATGAGAAAGAAACAAACAATGGGAAAGCCAGTGAGAGACATACTCCACTTGAGCCAATTGATGAACCCATAATTGAAGTGCCTTGGAGTACAACCCAGCTGAGTGCACAAATAGTTAAGACAGATTCAAGACTGATGTTCAATAATGAGGTGACATGGAAGAGACAAATTCAAGCAGGATATTTAAATTCTTAATCTTTCCTGGAAGATACAAATGGGAGGGATCATGCCAAACCAGAAGCAATCTTCAAATAGCAGAAACATGGATGTGAACATGTTGGTATCACCAATAACTGAGGTTGAATGAAAGAGTTCAAACCAAACAGTATGTTGAAGGGAAGGAAAGGTTCACAACACAAACCTACAAGTGCATTGAGATTTTTTAAAAATGCTTCACAAATTGAAGATGTGGTGCCCACAACTCCATGGAAGCCACCGCCAAGGATGAATGACCAATGTCCAATTACTTAAAATTATGCAAAGAAACAGAATGTCCATTTCAGCAGGGGAGATGTCCCCCAGTTGGAATTCCAAAAATTAAACGTTCTCCAGTTTAATAGGCACTATGGACCTCAGACTGTCACCCAGTAAACAACCAGTCTTCCAGGTCTGAAGAGAACGTGTTCTGAGAGAAACCTTCAGATTACCTGTATCTGTAAAATCAGAGACTTGGAGAAAATGGGATACTGGTGCAAGTAACTAATTATAAAAATGGATCATCTCAACAATGGATACAAAACCAAGGGGGAGATGTGAAGGGGGCTGAAAAGGTTAATACTGAGCTGTGCCATAGGCACTACCCTTAATGATACTGTTATATGGACATACTTAGGATCTCAAAGGACTGAATCTTAACATCTGGCCTTCCTCAAAGAGACTGGAACAATGCCTATTGTAACATTTAACCTATGATTAGTTACTGACATGCAATAAATTGTATGTTGGTAACTTCAAAAGACTCTTCGACTTAAGTCAGAAAATGTTTTTCTTTAACCACACCAGACCAAGCAGACCCTGTAATTTCTTACATTTCAGGAAGATGGTGGCAGCCACCAGCTCATACAGTACAGCGAGCTGGAATGCTCATTCAGCAGTATGGATTGCCAGGAGTAGGTTTCAGCTGCTTGGCTCAGCAATGAAACTGGGCAAGCAATCTAGAGATGGGCTGCTACGTATAGTACAGCTGCCTGGCGACATAATTAAATGTCTTACCAAACACAATTCATAGAAGACTCAATCAAATGGACTTGAGTAATGAGCAAAATATGACCATGGCACTTGTGGGGAACAGCAAAATGTTGACATTTCTTGTTCTAATTCATACCAGTCTCTTCTCTCCTCTGGGACTATCAGTTGGATGAGAACTGTAGGCTCCTCAGACAGTGATTGCGTGGTATAGTCTGTTCTTGCTGAAGGTATACTATCACGGACACATGCCTGTAATGCATCAATGCCATCCCCCCTCCAATAGTCCCGTTAGTGGTTTGGACTGGATTGTAATCAGTGACTAACTCGACATGAGTGAACAGGTACAGATAGCGCTGGTTAAAGCAAATATAGATAGTCTGCAGCAAACGCTACAGACTTCACCAAGCTCTGATGATCCAGTGTCTTGAAGAGCTCATTGCAAGGAAAAATCATTGAGGGCTAGCAGAAAGTCGACAATCACTAGGAGGTCTTCCAATGTAGCAATGTGATTGGCTGATGCTGCGATGGTGTTGCTATTTCCGCCCTCTGTCTTCACCACCTTGGTTGGATTTACCTTGTCAAGAGAGACTGGCAGTACTCAATTATGTGAAAGTATGCAAATGTCAGACTTGGTCTTTACACTGAATTTATGTATTAGGCTTTTGTTGAATCTAACTAGTCTTACCAAACATAAGGCTCCATTAGACCATAAAAAATAGGATCAGGAGTAGCCTGTTTGACCCCTTCAGCCTGCTCCACTACTCAAAAGGCTGATCTGATATTCCATTTTCCTGTCTTTTCCCAATAACCATTGATTCCCCTATTGACCAAGGATCTATTTATCTCGGCCTCAAATGTACACAAGGACTCTGCCCCCAGAGTTCACTGTGGCAAGGAGTTCCAAACACATACAAACGCTCTGAGAAGAAATTCCTCCTCATCTCAATCTTAAATTGGTGTCCTTTAATTCTGAGACTATGTCCTCTGTCCTTAGACTCAGCCGTGAGGGAAATCATCCTCTCAGTATTTACCCTGTCAATCCCCTTAAGAATCCTATATGTTTCAATAAGATCACCTCTCATTTTCTAAACTCCAGTGAGTAGAGATCCCAACCTGTTTAACCTGTACTCATGAGACAAAGTCTCTGTACCGAGGATCATCCAAATGAACCTTGTTAACCAAGTATGTACCAGGTAGAGGGCCATAAAAGACCCACCACATGAAGGTCCTTTGTGCAGACAGTATGACAAGATTGTGTGGGAGTTGGGGTGGGGAGAAGAAATTCTAACAGTCTGACTTGCTGATCTGATGCTTTTCATTGCACAATGTTGCTCTCTTCAGACTCCTAAATGTTCTGGTTGTTTTATTAGTTTGAATCATTTTTCTGTTGTAATTTATAGAAAAGCCACAATAATATCGCTTTCAAAATAAACACCAGTTAACTGATACCTAAACAAAGCAAAAACAAATAGAGTTAAGTGGGAAGTCTTCATTCCCCAAAGTGAGTTGGCCTGTTATTTATATAACACAGTGAAATCTTTGTAATTTCCAGGCTCGCACAAAAAGTAAGCAGAATTGAGAGAAATTCTCCCGGGCCAACGTCATAACCCTGTGCACTGAATCAATACATTCTGATTCTGGTTATTAAGAAAACGTTGCATCTCATTTACCAAGAATAGAGCAAGTGAGACAGGTTACCATAGCGATCGATGAGCCAAGAGCCCAGTTACCTAGAAACCGAAATGCTTCCCCCTAGTGGTGTGTCCGTTCTTTGTTTGAAGAATTATATTTTCAAGCATAAACTCAAGGCTAGTGTTGGATGCTCCCCCTCCCCCACCCATCTTGAAAATGCACAGTTCCAGCTTTAATGGTGGAGGTTGCAAAGTAACAAGTAAATTAACATCTTGTCATGAAGCAAAGCATGTATTCCATTCTACTAATGAGTTTTCAGGCTTTGTCTTTTAACAATCTGTTCAATTTAATGGCAACAGTTTTCTTTGGACGTGGCAAACTAAGCAGCTGAATGGAGGTTTGAATGATGTAAGATAAACCCTTCCCATCTCTGCTTGTGAGCCCAGAGGAACTGGAGTGCCTCCCCATGAACCCCCAAAACAAATTGGCTTCCTCGACTTCTTGATCCTCTAACCACCCGCCCTGCACCGCTCATAACCTGAATCCCCTCCCAGCAAACTACAACATCTTTAAACTCCCCTGTTATCTCTCCAGTTGATTCTTCTAACTTTGGGCATCCCGCGCCAACCTACCCACCAACCAGCCAGCACAGACTCTCAATCCTGCCCAATACCAGCTCGGAAGTGGAGAGGTGGAGTGACTTCAAAGGAGCTCTGTCATTAAGCTCATCAGTGCTTCTACCTTGTCCCTATTTTGTATTATAGGTTTTCGCTATACTTGAACTCCGCCTTCCCACCAGCTCACTGAATATATTAGTCAATGTATCAGCATAATTAAGCTAATAATTTTGTCTTTGATGTGAGAAAATGCGGCCAAGTCTGTTTTTTGGCCATTCATAAATGTCTTGCAAGTCAACTGAGCAAAATGCATTCAGAATCACATGTAAGCTGCACCAGCTTTCTCTGAACAGCGTTACTGAACTATGTGAATTTCTACTGGAATTCAAGTTGCTCTCATAGCCATTCTATACCTTTCCACCCCACCCCTTTCCCTACCTGCACCCATTGTCTTTGCATAGATTTCTAGCTGTATTGAATTGAATTTCAAAAATAGCTGAAAGCAGATGGGGAAAGAGTAAAGGAGTATGGTTCTGTGAAGACCAATTTCAAAACTGTTCCAAAACAATTACCATAAAGATTGTATTAAATTGAATTAAATTATATTTGAAAGAGTTTGGAAAAGATTTACCAAGATGTTCCTGGGTCTGGGGGATTTGAGCCACAGGGAGAGGCTGAATTGGCTGGGACTATTTTCCCTGAAGCAAGGAAGGATGAGGAGTGACCTTCTGGAAGCTGTAGATGTTGGTGTGTTCACCGAGCTGGGAGGTTTGATAGTAGACGTTTCGTCCCCTCCCTAGGTGACATCCTCAGTGCTGTGGACCCTCCTGCGAAGTGCTGTTGCCCTGTGCCAGTTAAGCTTTATATGATCTGGTTTTTGCAGCTTCCGGTAGGTGCCAGTTCTGGCAATGCATCGTAATGGCCGGTATATCGGGTCTAATTCAATGTGTTTGTTGATGGAGTCTGCTGATGAATGCCAAGCCTCCAAGAATTCCCTGGCTGTCTTCCTGTTTGCCTGGTCCGATGATAGTAGTGTTATCCCAGTTGAAAGTGTGGCCTTTCTCGTCTGTATGTACTGAAACCAAGGACATGTGGCTGTTTTGTTTAGTTGCTGGCTGGTGGTTGAGGATGGGAGTTGCTGGTTCTCTGCCTGTTTGTCTCACGTAGTGTTTTGTGCAGTCTCTGTATGGTTGCTGTCTTAGTCTGACCAGGGTTAAAGACTCAATAGATACCATGGACAGGACAAATGTTGTTTACAAGATACCATGCGGAGACTGCTTCACAAGAGGCTCCACAGCACTGAGGGTGTCACCAAGTAAGGGAACGAAACATCTGCTATCAAACTTGACAGCTCAAGTCAACATCTACAACCAGCTCTCGAGCTACAAATCTTCACTCAAACTCTGAACCTTGATAGAGTTTTATAAGATCATGATGGGCATGTATAGGGTGAATAGCCAAGGTCTTTTTCCCAGGGTTGGGGATACCAAAACTGGAGGGTGTGGGTGGTGCATGTATAAAATGAGCTGCCACAGGAAGTGGTACAGTCGCGACATTTAAAAAGCACATGGATGGGAATATGAATAGGAAGGGTTTGGAGAGAAATGTGCCAAATGCTGGTAAAAGTCCTAGATCAGTTTAGGATATCTGTTTCTATGCCGTACATCTCTATGACTCCATCCTGCAATTAAGAATTGATTCATTTGAAATCCCCCTGCCAGGAACCTCTGTTCCAATTGTAACCGTTAGTGCTTCTTTTTCCCCTTTTTGTGTTTCCACACAGCATTCCATTGCACATACTGTCACTCTTTGTGGCAACTCCACAAATGATCCATCAATTTTAGCATTGTATATTTCATGTACCTTTCACATGTTAAGAATTAGTCCCCCCATTTGCAGCCTCCATCTGGAAACTGTTCTATGTACATCTGTTTAAATATGTTCGCCTGCAACCATTCTAGCTACTTTTAGTTTCCTGTCGCATCTTTCTGAGCCTTGGTAACCACTGTAATGTCACTGTTTGCTTCTGTCCATTTAAATTAATTTTAAAATTTACACAGCCGAATTTTGATCTGCAAGATGATATTTACTCCATTTTAGCTCCCACCAATTAAGATTTGGAATTTCTCCAGAAGTCTGCTTAGTCAAACATGCATTTTCTGTGAAATGAAGTTGACATTGGTATCTTTCTATGACGGTGAATAAATGATGAATACATTTTTCATTAGGGCATGCACTGATTATAGAGTGAGCTAGCATTGTACTCTCATGGTCCCGCTGATTGATGATATCTGCTCAGACCACTACTAACTTGGTTTTATTGAATGTAAGCGCTTGAAAGGAAGCAGATAGAAAATTAGACAAATTGAGAAAGCATGTAATACACAGTGCTTTTAAAAACAACCATATTGCAGAACGGTGCGGTTGTAGACCTGGAGGACTATGTTGAGTCCAGGGAATTAGATATGAGATTTTAAACTGGATACCTTGGGGATTTGGGAGCCTTTACAAGTCAGCAAGGGTCAGATTTGGGATTGGTTAGGATGCAGGCAACAGAGATTTTGATGAATGGATGTTGACAAAGGCGTGAAACTGGGAGATTGTTGGAATAATTGAGTCTATAGATGACCAAGCTATGGATGAGCATTTCAGCAGTATATGAGTGGAAGGAAATGATGTGAGTTTATGTAAAATTATCATAGTGACCGAGAGGAAATGGGTTCAGAAGTTCAGCTCAGGTATGAAGAGGAAGCCAAGTTAAAGTGGAGATAGTGACAAAGAGTGGGACGGAAGTGATGGCAAAAGTATAGTATGGTGATGGCCAAACGGGATAGATGCAGTTTTTCCAATGTTTAACTGAAGGTAATAAGTCTGACCAATCTAGAAGCAGATCAAGAGGCACATGGTAGAAAGGCGGGGCTAAGTATTAACAGCAAGCAATGGAAGCCAAACGCAATATCTAGATGATGCTGCCAAGATACAACATTCACTCAAGGAACAGGAGGACACAATAGTAGATCCTTGTGGCCACCAGAGGCAACAGCACAGAAATAGGAAGGAAGTCAGTGCAAGAGATGTTCTGGTTATAATCGCATCAATAAAATTAGAATGAAGGGTGGGACAGGAATAAGGGATTGAGAAAGAATGTTACCAGGCAGGGATTGTATTTTAGAAGTGTGAGTACGAAGCAGCATTTATACAAAATGTTGCATGACTGGGATGTATACAAGCTTTAAAAAATGTACTTGCTGGGCTTAATTCTCTGCTTTATATTCTTGTCTAACAGCGATAGGTGAGCCACTACTTTCATTTCCTAATTTCCTTAATTAAATGCTGTTTCCTCCTCCGCATTGATAGAAATATGTCAGGTATCATTCCTAACATTTACCATCTCCTTGCTGTGATTTCATGGTCATGGTCTGCTCTTGAAAAGTGGGATTGCCAACTTGGTTCAAGATGGTAATACATTCAGTTTTATTTGGACAGCTTCATTTATAGAAATTTTAATGGTATGAGACAAGAACTTTCAAAAGTTGCTTGGAGTAGACTGATCGCAGGTAAAAAGGAGTCTGACAAGTGGGAGGCTTTCAAGAGGTGATGATGAGAGTTCAGAGGCACTTTGCTCCTGTTAGAATGAAGGATGAGGCTGGTAAGATTAAGGAACAATAGATGAATGAAGAGATTGATGTTCTAGTCAAAAATAAAAGATCATTTATTTTTAGATACAGACAACTTGGTTCAATGGAATGTCAATCAATATAAAGAGTGTAGGGGCATTCTTAACAGAGAAGTCAGGGAGGCAAAGAGGGGATACAAGATAGCATTGGCTGATAAGAGATTTGGCAGATAAACCAAAGAGATTCTACAAATACATTAAGAGCAAGGGGGTATCTAGAGAGAGGGCTGGGCCTCTTAAAGATCAAGGAGGTCATTGTTGTGGTGAACCCCAGGAGATAGAAAAAGTACTAAATGAATATTTCACATTAGTTTTTATTGTGGAGAAAGAAATGGAGTCTCGCGAATGCAGAAAAAATAAATGTTGATATTTTAAAATCAGTTCGCATTACAGAAGAAAAAGTTCAGGAGGTCTCAGGCAATATGAAGATGGATAAATCTCTAAAGTATCCCAGAATGTTTTGGGAAGCAAGGGAGGAAATTATGAGACCCCTTGCAGAAACATTTGCGTCATTTGTACTAGGGTGAGGTGCCTGATGACTGGAGGGTGGCTAATGCTGTACCTTTGTTGAGGAAAGGTTGTCAGGAAAAACCAGGGAACTGTACAACTTTGAGCCTGACTTCAGTTTTAGGTAAATTATTGGAGGTGATTATAAAAGACAGGATTTATGGACATTTAGGGAGGCAAAAATTGTTTAGGGATAGTCAGCATGGTTTTGTGTGAGGAAAATTGCATCTCACAAACTTGATTGAATTTTTTGAGGTATTTACCAAAAAGATTGATGATTGCAGAGCAGGATTCATTGTTTATTTGGATTTTGGTAAAGCTTTTGACAAGGCTCCACATGGTAGACTAATTAGTAAAGTTAGGTCACGTGGGATTCAGGGTGAGTTTGCCAATTGGATACACAATTGGCTTAATGGCAGGAGACAGGGAGTAATGGAGAAGGGTTGCTTTTCAGACTGGAGGCCTGTGACCAGTGGTGTTCCACAGGGATTAGTTCTTGGTCCTCTTTTGTTTATCACTTAAATAAATGATTTGGATGAGAATACAGAAGGCATAGTCAGTAAGTTTGCAGATGACACTAAAATTGGTGGCATAGGAGACAGTGAAGAAGGTTTTCTAAAATTACGAAGGGATATTGATCAAATGGGCCAATGGGCTGAAAAATGGCTGGTGGAGTTCAATCTGGACAAATATGAGGTATTGCATTTTGGTACAAGAAACAAGGGTAGGGCTTTATACAATTAATGGTAGGGTTTCGGGTAGTATTGTAGAACAGAGGGACCTGGGGTGCAGGTACAGAATTCTTTGAAGTTTGCATCACATATAGACTGCATGGTTAAAAAGGCAGTTGGCCCACTTGCCTTCGTAGCTCAGTCCTTTGATGATACAAGTTGGGGCATTATGTGTGGTCGTATAGGACATTGGTGAGGCTCCTTCTGGAATATTATGTCCAGTTCTGGTTGCCCAGTTATACAAAGGATAGTATCAAGCTGGAGAGGGTTCAGATGAGATTTACCAGGATGTTGCCGGGTATTGAATGTTTGAGTTATAAAGAAAGGTTGGATACGCTGCAACTTTCTTCACTGGAGCTTAGGAGGTTGAGAGGTGACCTGATAAAAGGTTGTAAAATAATGAGAGGTACAGATAAAAGTTGATGGTTGTTATCTCTTCTCTAAGGTGGGTAATTTCAAGACTGGGGGCACATTTTTAAGGTGAGTGGAGAGTGAATTTAAAAAAGACACATGAGGCAAACTTTTGAAACAGACGGTGGCTCGCGTGTGGAAAGAACTCTCTGAGGAAGCTGTGGAAGTGGGTACAATTACAGTGTTTAAAAGACATTTGGATATGTACATGAGGGGGAAAGGTTTGGATAGACAGGAGCAGACAGGTTTGGTAGACTAGTTTAGTTTAGCATTATGTTTGGCATGGACTGGTCTGTTTCTGTGCTATATGACTCTATGGCTGCACAGCCTATAGCATTGCTTCAGATCAGAAAATGATGATTATCGTATGTTTCAGTAAGTCTGTTGCCAAAATAAAAATGATTTCACCACACCTTGATACAGATTCAAATGGGCTTTGTTCAGACATTTGTTTTAGAAAGGGAGAAAAGCCTTGCCTCCATGTTATTACCCTGGAATTACTTCTATTTAATACTTTTAATATTATTTATTATTTTCATGAGTGTGTAATTGGGTAGAAACATAGTTTGCTGAACAACTTTTACATGAAACCATAAGGCCTGATTGGTACTGAGAGACAGTCTTTAGCTGTGTGCTTGGTATTAGTTCAAAACTGACTGTCTGCAGCAGGAGGGCAGTGCGAGACAGTGGGCACTCTGGCAGGCAGCAGCATCACTTCCTGCTCTGTCCCACCGATTTCCTGTCATCTGAGGGGGTGAGGCTGGCATTAAAACTGCAGCCAATCCTGGTCAGGATCAGAGCAAACTAAAAACAAATTTGAAACTTACTTTGACTATAAACAAAAAAAGGTGCTTTTTTTGATCACAGTGGCAGCATCCATGGAGAGAGAGAGAAAGAGAGAGCAAGCTAACGTTTCCAGTCTAGATGACCGGTGTAAAGTGTATAGAGGGCAGCATTTATGCATTTGGGCGGTGAACAGTGGAGTGCTGGGGGAGGAAGGTAAGAAACCAGAGTGGGTTCACAATTTGAAGGTGTTGAACTAAATATTAAGTCCACTTTACAATCCTGTGGACCTTCAAATTGTGAAGGCACTCGCATTCCTTCCCCTCCTTGGGGCTTTAATTGTTGCATTCTCTGTCACCATGTCGTTCCTCCACCCCAATCCCAGTGGGACTGTCTGTCCTTTCCAGTCTGGCAGTTCTGCCATTCTCACATTCCGGTCACATAGTCTGAATGATCAACATCTTTACTCCCCTAGCATTCCATCCTTCCACCCGTTGCATAAATTCTGCTCACTCTGCGCTTCATGTCAGCTCTGATGAAGAGTCATGTAGACTTGAAATGTTAGCTTGCTTTCTCTCCCCATAGAAAATAAAAACCGAAAGAAACGCAGACGCTGCTAATCAGGAGCAGAAGCAGGATTTGCTGGAAAAGCTCAGCAGGCCTAATAGCATCAGTGAGGAAAAAATCAGAGTTAATATTTCAGATCCGGTGCTCCTCCTCAGAACTGCTGGTAGGTAGGTTTATACGCAGAAGATAGGGAGGGGGACAGGGTAGGGAGTCAACAATAGGTGGGGATAGAGCCCAAAGAGAGAAGAGCAGTGGAATAGACGAGGGGTTGATAATGTTCTGGCTAGGAGGGTGAATAGCTGTTAATGGGAACTGTAGTGACTAACAATAGATAGTGTTTTACAGCAAGCTATGTAATTAAAAAAAAGCCTGGTGTATGGGGTAGGGGTTAGGATATGGGAGAGTTTAGACCCTAAAATTATAGAACTCAATATTGAGTCCAGAGGGCTTCAGTGTCCCTGAGTGGAAGATGAGGTGTTGCTCTTCCAGCTTTCACTGAGCTTTGCTGGAATGCTGCAGCAGGCCGGAGACAGACATTGGCCAGGGAACGGCGTGGTGTGTTAAAGTGGCAGGCGACTGGAAGCTCAGGGTCTTTCCTGACAGTAGAGCGTAGATGTTCTGCAAAGTGGTCATCCAGTCTACACTTCATTCCCCAGAGTAGAGGACAACACACTGTGAGCAGGAAATGCAGTAGACTAGATTCTGGGAAATGCAGGTAAAGTGCTTCTTCCCTTGGAAGGTACGTTTGGGCCCATGGACACTGGGGATGGAGGAGGTAAATGGCCAGGAGTTGCACTTTCACCGGTTACAGGGGAAGGTGCCGTAGGGCTATGAGGAGGTGTTGGGGGGTGAACAAAGTGTGGACAAGAGTGTCCCGAAGGGAACAGTCCCTGTGGAAGGTGGACAAGGGAAGAGAGGGGAATATGTGTCTGATGGGGGCATCTTGCTAGAGGTGGTGGAAATGGCACCTGCTGATCTTCTGGATGTGGATGCTGTTGGGATAGTAGGTAGGGACAAGGGGAACCCTATCGCTGTTGCAGGAGGGAAGAGAAGGGGTGAGGATGGAAATGCGGGAGATGGGTCGGACCCGGTTGAGGACCCCATTGACAACGGTGCTGGGGAATCCTCGGTAGAGGAAAAGAGTGGACATTTTTGTTTTTGCCTCTCTCCATTGATGCTGTCTGACTTGCTGTGATCTCCAGCACTTTCAGTACAGTTTTCAGTACAGATTCCAGCCTTTGTGGTAATTTGCTCCTACATTGAAACTTGCTTTCTTCAGGCCCGAGTCCATTTTCTCTTTTACTGGAAACAATCAAAAAATTACAATCAGACCATGCTGTGAAAATGACAAAAAGTACCATGACAGCTTTGTCCAGCTCAAGAGAGCAGGTCAAAATCATATATGAATAAAGGGATCTCGGAATGCTTGTCCACTGATCCTTGAAGGTGGCAGGCGGAGGAGATTCACCAGGATATTGCCTGAGATGGAACAGTTTAGCTATGAAGAGAGGCTGAATAGGCTTGGTTCTGTTCTTTAGAGCAGAGAAGTCTGTGGGGGGACCAGATTAAGGTGTATAAGATTGTGAGGGGCGTGGACAGGGTGGACAGGAAACAGCTATTCCCTTTAGTTGTGGGGTCAATAGTGAAGGGGAGATAAATTTAAGGTGAAGGGCAGGAGGTTTAGAGGGGAAATCTGCAAGCTTTAAAAAGTGCATGGGTAAACATATGAATTGTCACAACATTCAAGGCCACATGCTAAATGCTGTAACATGGGATTAGTGTAAATAGGTCAGTGCAGACTCATTTTAATGGGCTGGCAGCCTCTTCTGTGCTGTATGACTCTGATTCTATATCTAAAGTATTTTACCCATCTGCATGTTTGGTTTGCACCAGACAGATAGGATTATAATCATTCCCATGGTCCATTAATTTTGATAAGTACTTACACAGACAGAAAGTGACTGTTAAAAATCAGTTACTATTAAAATTAACACCATTTTCTAGATTACAAGCCACTCAGCTGAAGAAGACTCTATTGTTCATCTTCGTCCACTCATTTAGAAAAAGTCGTAAGTCTCACCCTCTCAGTGCACACTGGGATAGCAGCCCCTCCTCAGCAGTGACACTGTGAGAGTTACACAGGAAGGGATCACAGAAATTGGCAAAACACCTTCCTATGGGATGGGGGGTTTCTGTTATCATTTCACTGCCACTTTCTAGGCAGCAGATCAATGTGCTTCATGTCATCCGGGAATGCTTGATGACCACTTCACTTTGTTGTCTAAATAGAAAATATTTCAATTCTCTAGTATTCCCCCCTTCAACATAAAAACACATCAGTAGTGTTTTCAGTGGGTTGAGTCAGCAGGTTGTCAATGTAACCTTGAGTTCTCTGAATTTTTCCCTGAATTACTTGAAACGCTTTGTGAATCCATTGAATCACTTAACTCTCAAACTGTATGATTGAAACATACCAGATCCTGAGGGATGGATGGGCAGAGGGTGTTTCCACTTCTGGGAGAATCTGGGACTTTTTATTCTCACGAAGTGTTCTGAATCTTTGGAACTCTCTTCCTTAAAAGGCAGCGCAAGCAGTTTATTTTCATTTAATTTATCTCATATCCCTGAAATTATTCTAATAAATGGTATTGTTACAAAGGTTAGAGACTGCTCAAAATACGTTTTAACAAGGTAAAATTATGTGACAGCTGGAAGCTGGTGCATGTTTATTGGAATTTATAATATTTTCTATTTTTAGTGCATAAAGAAGTTGAATTTTAGAAGGGAGGTTGCGCAGACAGTAAAATGCAGACATCCACTGGTATCTGATACTACATGAATAACTTCCATCTTGGGTTAAGTATAGGCCATAAACTCAGCATGGGATATTTAAGAACCATCAAAACAATTTGGCAAATTACCACTTCTGAGTGCAGAATCCAAATGCTTACAATCTTATGCCATTAAGCTCATAACAAATGATTCCAAATTCTATCAAGTGTGGAAGATTATGTTTCTTGCTAGTTATGATCACCAACTCAACATTCAAAATACTTTACAAGCTTATTCTTACCAATCAGAGTATATGCAATAGCAGATAGGTCTAATTTGTTTAGAGAAATAACTCTCAAAGTTCTACCTTTAGCAACATTGACCTAATGGAATCCTTTAGTAGGGGAGTTATGCTGGCACAGGGAGGCCATTCGATCCATTAAGTATCTCACCTCTAGCTGATGGTTGTCTCTATTTCTCATCTCTTATGTTTTTATGCACAACAGGATTGCTGTTTCAAAGAAAGTAGGAAAAACAGACACAAGGAAACTTAGAATTGCCCAAAGATGAAAAAGGTCTTATTTTTGAGAAAATCCCCATGATTCCAGAGTGGTTTCATTTCTTTTAAAAATCGTCAAAAATGCTAACTCAAGTTGTGAGTACATTAGTGAGTTTATGGTCCCTGCCATTTTTAGTGACAGGAAGGCGATAGGCCATGCGTTGTGCCACTCTACAATTAGCCTCCAAACTTTGATAAAAGCGTATGAGATTATAACAAGCTTAAGTAAGGTAAACAGTGAAAATTTGTTCCAATTATTTGGCGGTCTAAAGATTAGGGAATACAGGTTTAAGGTTTTAGGCAACAGATACAAAAAAAAGTGAAGAATTCTTTTCTTTTTCAGTGAATGGTAATAATCTGGAACTCTCAGCGTATAAATGTGATGAGACTGGAGATGATAAGTGAATTGAAAAATCAATTGGATTTACCTTGAGGGTAATAGGCTTACAGAGCTATGGGGTTAACACAGGATGATAGGATTGACTGGATTGATGTACAGTTAATGGATCAAATTATATCCTTTTATACTGGTATAACTCTGTGAAGCACTTAAAGCATATTATGTGACCTTGTTGCATAATTGCACTTGGTCATCAGTTTAACCATGTTTGATTTTAAGGATTCTTGGAAAGTTATCCTCATTTCTTGCAACACAAAGAACAATTTGACTTCTTTTTCCATTCTTCAGTTGTCTTTCGGACAACTGACAGCTTCTACCTCATTGAGCTGGTGTTGCAACCTTAAAGAAACAGGCTGTGACACATGGCGAAGTGATCAAACTTAAGACCAATAAACTAACAAGTAATTGGGGGACGGTCTCTTGTGGCATCTCTACTTCTGAGCTACAAGGCCCAGGTTCAAGGCCCACTGTATCTGAACAGGTTAAATAAAGCACCCAAACAACAAGACTGGATAAGTAAGAAAGTAAACACGAAATAGGTTTGGAACAGTACTTGATAATGAAGACAGACAATAGCAAAATCTCTGTTTTGTGGAAACTCTCCCACAAGGCTATCGCAGGATAGATGCCTCATCACCAACACAAGCACCGAGCAGTGTACCTTTAATGGCTTGGGCGTGGAACATAAAGAAGCTCTAGAATGACTTTTAGCCATGAGGTTGCTATGTTTGGATCCCTATGGCTTACAAAATTTAGTTGTGATACAGATACAGACTGAAGATCAGCACACTCTTTATCCCTGCTGCTTTGTATTTCTCATCATGCAACATTTAAAACTTTAAGGAAACTAAAATGTTCTTTAAAGAATATTCTTCAGACCAACATTTGTAAGTACAGTACACAAGCTCAGCTGGAAGTACCAAAAGAAATTAAAACTTAAGAGCGAGAAAATTATCACAGCATATTTTCTGAAGCAGCAGCTGAATATGTAACATGCTTTTTTATCAACATTCTCTTTAAGAACATAAAGTTTAAAAATTGGTCATAGGATTGTTCCTGATACACATTTGGTTATATTTATATGTTGGGCCAGCACTTATCACCCATCGCTAATTGCTCAGAGAGTAGTTAAGATTCAGCCACATTGACCTCAGGACAGTATCAAGTGCTTTATATTTAATGAAGATACTTTTGAAGTGAATCACTGTTGTAATGTAGGAGATCACAAGTGAGCTTTCACAAACAGCAGTGTGATAATGATCAGATCCTCTGGGCATTTTTGTGTTGTTGGTTGTAAATTAAACATTGGCTCAGACTGGGAATAACTCTCCTGCTGTTTCTCGAAATAATACCACAGCATCTTTTACGTCCATCTGAGAGAGCAGATTTTAATTCTTCTAATGGCTTATCAAAAAGAGCCAGGCCAAACATATCTCCAAGTTTTATTACCAGCTTCTTATATAAAAACGTTGAATTTGAGGTTGTTGGTGGTGGTCTGCTGGTTGAATGGCTGGTAAATGGCACTTTGTGGATTGCAATCCTGATTAACGCATTGCTGACATCTAATGATGTTGTGCAAGTTAGTGAGTAAAAGTAAGTCTGGTCTTTTAGCACATATATCAACACATCTGTACTTTTTGTTTAACAGATAACCTTCCCAAAAAGCTTCTAATGAAGCTTCATCTATTGAAATTGCATGAGACACACAGGAAGCAAAATGAGGAGACTGCAGGTTCTTGCTAGATATTACTATAATAATTCAGTTATATGTACAGGAAGGCATAACAGTGGACAAAGAATTAGTTTTAAATGGGAGAAACAGCATTCTGGCACTGTGCAGCATTTGTGGATTGAAGAAAGCTCCTATCAATCCTTTCCCTTTGTCTGAGTTAAGGGCCGAATAGGTTTACAGTGGTAAAGGTCCAACCACTAGAGCATCTTTCATTAGAGCATCTTAACAAGAAGACGTCCTGCTCTTAACAAGGTGTCATTTAGTGCATCATAATTGAATACTTTACATTACTTCATTAGACATTGTTATTAAGACTATGAGGGGACTCGTGGGTATACGCCTGTAATTTTAAGGATTCTAAGATTTCTCCACCCAAGCCAGATGATAACTTTAGATTGCATGGAGGTTAATACAGCCTCCAACATTAATCCTATAAGAACCATAACATTATATCACATCTTCACCTCCAATTTTTCATTTGTCTATTGCTAGTATTTATACATTTTTATATATATATAGTTATATTTAATACTACCCCACTTGCCCCCAAGCTCACCACCACCCAACCTCCAGCTCTACCGTCAAGTCTCTAACTTCACAAATTTCAGAAGGTTTCATAATTGTTCCAGAACCTGTTCTCTTCAGAATCAGAAGTTCTTTGGCTTGAGAATGGTTGTCCTTAATTCTGATCTTGAAGTTGCAGACTCTGCAAATTGTCTCTCTACTAGGACAGGACATACCGTATCATACCCATTCCTTTAACTGATCACTGCTAATAACAATGACAAGGCCCCTAACTTTCTGTCTGCTCTAAAAATAACAAGTTGAGGCAGAAGTACTGTGCACAAGTTAGCACTGGGTGAAGAGGAAACAAACTAAAAGGCAAGGCATGGATGCTGTAAGCAAAGTGGGTGCAAAGTGAACACCAGGAGAGCAGTAGCATTCCAATGAAAGGCGCCAGTGCACTCCAAACTGAAACTTAAAATGTAGAAGTGTGCTGTAAATGGATAGAGGATGTGCCATGATGACGCGGAAAGGCTGTTATGTGTGTCAGAACCAGTGTCTGTAGACAAGAGGTCTGTGAGGCTACTGCCCATGGAATGTGCTGTGAGATTTTCCAAAATGGGTCAGTGCATCGAGTATAGGAGTTGGGAAGCCAGCTTGCAGCTGTGCAGGACTTTGGTTAGGCCACTATTGGAATACTGCATGGAATTCTGGTCTCCTTGCTATAGGAAGGATGCTGTGAAACCTGAAATGGTTCAGAAAATATTTACAAGGATGTTGTCAGGCTTGGAGGGTATGAGCTATAGGAAGAGGCTGAATAAACGGGTTCTTATCCCTGGAGTGTTAGAGTCTGAGGGATGAACACTTAAAGGTCTATAAAATCATGAGGGGTATGCGTAGGGTAAATAGATGCAGTCTTTTCCTGTAGTGATGGAGGCAGAGAGCCCAAAACTGGAGGGCGTATGTTTATAGTGAGAGCAGAAAGATTTAAAAGAGATCCACGGGGCAACTTTTTCAGACAGAGTGGTGCGTGTATGGAATGAGCTACCAGAGGAATTGGTGGAGGCTGGTATATCTATAACATTTAAAAGTAATCTAGCTAGGTATATGAAAAGGAAGAGTTTAGAGGGATATGGGCCAAATGCTGGCAATTGGGACTAGATTTATATACGATAGCTGGTCTCTATGGACGAATTGGACCGAAGGGTCTGTTTCCTGAAGGATTTTGTTCCTGATTTACAGCATCCGCAGCTCTTTCAGTTTTTTTTGGCCTGTTTCCGTGCTGTATATCTCTATGACCATATTTCTATTTCTGTAAAAAAAAATGCTAGAGATCACAGTGGGTCAGGCAGCATCCATGGAGAGACAGCAATGCTAACATTTTGAGCTGGGCCAGGCTAATGACCTGAAACAGACTGTAAAATCCAGCTATTAACAGTCACACTGTACAATTGTGCCTCAGAAACTTAGAAAGAAAAGATTACACAAGATTTATACACGTCATGTGCAGACACAGTCAGTTTGTCTTATGCAATTGAAACAATGAGGAGGTACCTTAAAGGGGGAAAGTATTCTAAAATGTTCAGAATTCAAAGATCATTGAGAACTAATCATTGACTTCAGAAAGAAAGGAGGAGAACACACCCCCATCTACATCAACGGAATTGAGGTTGAGAGAGTGAAGAGCATCAAATTCCTCGGAGTGACGATAACTGACAACCTGTCCTGGATCTCCTATGGTCAAGAAGGCACAGCAACTTCTCTTCTTCCTCAGGCCGCTCAGGAAATCTGGCATGTCCATAAGGTCCCTCACCAACTTCTACAGATGCATAATGAAAAGCATTCTATCTGGGTACATAATGGTCTGGTAAGGACCGTAAGAAACTACAGAAAGTGGTGAGCACAGCCCAGACCAAGACCGAAACCAACCTTCCACGCATAGATTCAATTTACACAGCTCACTGCTGTGGTAAGGTGCCAACATCATCAAAGACCCATTGCACCCTGGTAATGAGCTCCTCCAACCTCTTCCGTCAGGCAGAAGATACAGAAGCCTAAACACACGCACAAGCAGGTTCAGGAACAGCTTCTAGCTGGCTGTTCTCAGACTGTTGAATGGTCTCTAGCCTCAAATAATGTCACCTGCAATGTAGTCTGTGTGCCTCTAAGTCTTTTTGATGTGTACATCCTTAGCTTGCTGCGATCTGCCTGTATCGTCGTAAACCAAGCCTGTATTTTGGTATACATGACAATAAAATCAATCAATCAATTAATACCACTTAGGAAAGCTTGAACTACAATTAAGGAGTGATAATCTCATATTTATAAAACAAATTCTTGAGAGGAAATATTTGTTTAAGTCTTCAGAAGGCTATCATGAAAAAAGCAAACTTTTGACAATGATAGATCATTTACAGAATGACCTTTTGCAAAGATGAGTTTGAAAGCAAACAAAGAACTATAGCCCTCAACATCTAGCTGTCCAATCATTTGACTGAGATTAAGAAAAGTGGGCTGGTGCTATATTCTTAATGTCCTGCTACTGAACAATTTACCATCCCCCCCACCATCTGCAGACCACTGGAATCTTTTATGGATTCTAGTCCAGAAATATATTTCCTTCCTGAAGATTATACACTTCTACTTACTGTTGGAGTTCAGAAGATGTTATTTTCTGCAGAGGAGTGTTTGCGTGCTGACACAGGTCTGCATCGGATATCACCACCTACAGAGGACTTACCTGTGGCTCAGAGTGCACCACACCAGAACTGGAGATGGAGAATTTTACTTCCTGTTCAAGGGGATATGATAGGGTAAATGCTGAAGGGTTGCCTCTACAATCAATTTTTCCTTGATTGATCTTCATGGCTGTACAACACATAAAACAGTTGTTGTGAGACACTGCCTTGCCACTCCAGCTCTGTGTTTGCCTTCCAAGGAAATGATAAGGAACACACATGGATTTGCACCAAAATACTACTATCCTTAGGCAATATTGGCATAGCTATCAAACTAACCATACTGCCCTAACACAGTGCCAAAATCAACCACCTAGACTGGGGAGGGATTATGTATGTTGTATTTTTTAATGCAAATGGATGTCACAATTTTGAAATTCTGTATTTTAGAAGTTTTGCATTTGGCAAACATTCACGCCTTGTTAATACACAAGGTCTGAGACTGCCATCTCGTGGTTATCTTTAAGTATGTGCAGTTTTATATGAACGTGAGCAACAAAGTTTCATGGAATGGAATAAATGAGAAAGACAGCCAGTAAACATGCTGATTCACCGGGCCTGACATAAACTCAGCACATAGTTTCTCAGGAAGGCGATTTACGTACTGCTGCAGTGAATATAGCGTTAGAGCAATGTGACTAAGTGCATTTGCTGGAACCTGGGTTGAAGTAATTCTGAAGTGGTCAAGCATTCATGGCCTTGCAAGGTTAAAAAAAAAGGCCGTAGTTGTGGCTGTTCCTTCATATTGACATCAGCTGGGCTTTACACAGTGGGAAGAGGGATTGTGAATTACCTGCTGAGTAACTCTGCTAGTATTCACCCTGAATTCCCTAACAGCTCAAAGTGTCAGCCTCTCCTAGGAGCCCTTTCCCCCTGGTCAGGTTCCCATAAGCCTCTTGTCTGCAAAAGATCAACCTAATGAACCTTCTCTGGACTGCCTCCAGTTTGTCTTCCCTCAGAAACGGGGGACGAAACTGTTCACAGTATTCTCAGTATGGTCTGACAGCTGTCTGATATACTTATAGTAAGACCTTTCTGTTTTTGTACCTAGTTCTTTTGGAAGTAAAGGTCATCAGTCCATTTGCCTACCCACTGAACCTACATACGGATTCTTGTAATTCAAGCACTGATCCCTCTGTGCTGCAGCTTTCCACAGTCTTTCTCCATTGAAATGCTAGTCAGATCCTCTGCTCTTCCTGCTAAATCCTCACATTTTCATCTACCAAGGTTTTGCTCACTCGTTTAACCTGTCTATATTCCTCTGTGTATTCTTTGTCATCCTCACTACTTGCCTTCTCATCTATTTTTGTGTCACCCTAAAATTTGACCATAGTGCTTCCACTTTTTTCATCTAAATTATTTATATTGTAAGTAAATGTAAACCAAGCATTTATCCCTGTGACACTTTACTAGTTACTGGTTACCAAACAAATTGCTTTTGTGGCATTACTATGGCTTTAAGAGGCATATTTTGTCCATATTTTTATGTAGTGTAGTTTTAAGACAGAGGTGACAAGCTGTGTATTTGGATCCAAAACACAGCTTGTGAGGCCTTGAGTTTTCCTTTAAATGGGAGCAATAGAAGCAAACTTGTAGGGTGGGCTCAAGCTCCCACAGACCCAAGATTTTCAGTTTTGAATTTTCAGGTGCAGTTGCTGCTGGGGTCTTGAGGTTGGGTTTGGAAGTTTCAGTACATCTGTCCCTGTCGCTCTCTCTCTCGAATTTTCTCTTGTTTTTTTTCCTCCTGGGCTAGAGCATTGCATATGAGACAATCTATTGTACTAAATGTTCCTTTGCCAACGGTGTGTTTATGGGATGTTATTATATTGGAACATTTACTAATCTATTATTCTGTTATGTTTTCCATTAGAATTAAGTTATTCAATTTCTTCTTTCTTTTGTTGTATTTTAACCACAATGTTTGAATAAAGCATGTGTTTGCTTCACAACTGGTAGCTTGACCAATCAAATTGCACTCAGAATGCAATGCCTGCGCTTGCCTTTACATTAAGAAAAAGTTAGGGAATAGGCCATCTTCTTAATGTATTTTGAGGGGGGTTGGTCTGCTTCATAACAGTATCCTTTTCCCAACTCTAAGTTATATATTAATTAGTTAAACCTCTATCCATGCTTGTATATTACCTCCAGCACTATGTGCTCTTATCTTATGCCTTACGTGCAGAATCTTACCAAAGGCCTTTAGAAAATCCAAAGTTATTGTATCGACTTGTTCCTCTATATCTATCCTGCTTGTTACCTCCTCACAGAATTCTAAGAAATTCATTGGTTCCACTTCATGCAGCCATGCTGACTCTGCTTGATTATATTACAAATTTCTAAATGCTCTACTACTACATCCTTTATAATAGACTCTAACACTTTCTCAGTGATAGATGTAACTGGCCTACAATTACTTGTCTGTTGCCCCCTTCCTTTTTGAACAACATTGACAGTTTTCCAATCCTCTTCAACTTCTCCAGAATCTAAGAATTCTTGCCAAATTACATACATTATTTCTAGAGATAATTGTTCTAATATACTAGGATGCATCCTGTCAGTCCAGGAGACTTTTCAACATTTAGCCCCATTAACTTCCCTGTACTTTTTCCTCTAGTGATTGTAATGGGCTTATTGCCCACTCAATCCCACTTTTGACCCTTAATTAATTAGTGATTTCAGAACACTATTCATGTCCACCCAGTGAAGACTGATTCAAATTATTTATTCAATTATAGAATCCTATAGTACAGAAACAGGCCATTTGGCCCAACAAGTCTACAGTGCCCCTCCAAAGACCATGCAACCCAGACCCATTTCCCTACCCCTGCATTTCCCATGTCTAACCCACCTAATCTAAGCATCCTGGGCACTATGGGCAATTTAGCATGGCCAAACTATCTACCCTGCAATCTTTGGACTGTGGGAGGAAACCGGAGCACCTGGAGGAAATCCATGCAGACACGAAGAATGCGCAAACTCCACACAGACAGTCACCCGAAGGTGGAAATGAACCTCCGTCCCTGGTGCTGTGAGGCAGTTGTGCTAACCACTGAGCCACCGTGCCACCCACTAGTGAGGGAGCTCGTCATTTCTGGGTGGTTCCCTGCCATTTCCTGGTTTCCCATTATTAGTACCCTGGTTTCATGTTCCAATTGTTTTCTCCCTTTTTTTATGTTGTTTATCTTTTGTTGGTATTTAAAACTTTCCAGTTCTCTAGCTTATCACTGATCTTTGCCATATTGTATGTTTTCTTTTCAGTTTAATTCCATCCTTAACTTTCCTGGTTCACTGCAGTCAGTTTGGTTCCTTCCAAGAATCTTTATTCCACCTGGAATATATCTTTGCTCTAAGTCCTGGCCTACCATCTTAGACACTTGCCTTTGATCATCACCTGTGTTTTTCTCCGCTAAACACTTTTTCCAGCCCACTCTAGCCAAATCTGCCCTCATCACTATGCAATGACCCATATTTAAGTTTTGCACACTTATTTCTGCCTCAACTTTCTCACTCTTAAACTGAATGCTTTTTTCTCTAAGTGGTTTCTGTACATTAAGGAATCTTATTTTCAGACAATTTGTAAAACCTTCTTCATTATGCGGCATCAGATCCAAAATAGCCTGATCCCTGGTTGGGCTATTGTGTTGCTGATGACCTGAAGGAATGCCCAGCAATGCAAAAAGGACATTGACCTTCTGTAAGGATAAATCTTCTCTCTGCTACCTCACACTTGGTCAATCTATACCACACATACCTCCCACCAAGGCTGACAGCCTACTGTCACTATTGCATGCAGCATTTCCCCTCACTTACTCTCACCCATCCCAACCTCCTGCACAGCTAACCATGCGTGTCCTTTTCGCTGTCTACTCAGTCACTCAGGACACCTCACCAACTTCACCCAACCAGCAGGAGTAGCACTAAACACTGTGACAGAGATTTTCAGTTCAGACCAGCCATCCTTTTGATTCATTCCAGGAGGAAAGGACCCACAATAGGGCAGAGAAGACTGATACGGTGTAACTGATATTCCTCTCCTCACCACTTTCCCCTCTCCCCCACCTTGTACGAGAAATCCTTGCCTTAGCGGGAGAGGACCGTTCTCACTCGCATTGAGTCGTCCATGTGCCAGCAACCCTGTAAAGATTCAATGCCAAGAGCTCTCCCTTTACTAGTGCAGAGAAGTCATTATAAACATCTGCTACCATGACATAACGTGCTCCTTCTCTTGCCTCCTCGCAGGCACCTACAGCATCTGCATCGTCTTCACTTTGAAGAAAGCAGCCTCTCCAGGCATCAGCTCCTTCTTCACCTCCAACAAAAAGACTCAGATCCCTTAGAAGATGCACTGGCAAGGTGCCTCCTGCACACTCAACCCACACAGATACGGACACCTCAGTGAGTCAGTTAGACTTACAAGGAGACTCAGGAGCTAATTTGAAATGAGCACACCGTTGCCAGTTCTCCACTGCTAGTTGAGGCTTAAATGCCCCATGACATCGACACTCAGGGTACTGCCAGGTATCTGCTCAGTCTCAGTCAGGAGAAGGTCTTGGCCAATAGTAACTTTATTCAAAGGCACAAAGAGCAGCAGGCAGCTGTGTCAGAGATACTCGAGAATTGGAACAAAAGTTTGGAGGATCTCTTGGGACCCTGTTGCTTTTGGCATGCAAGAGTCTGACTACCTCCATGGACAGGTTGGCGGATGCCATGGAGAACCATGCCCAGCACACATAGGGTCTGTTGGATACATGGGCAGAACTGTACACCATCAGTTTAGCCACTGATGTAGTGCTAAGGGCAAGGTGACTGTGAGAAGAAGGCCCTTGACCTCCCTCACTTCCTCACACAGAGACAGGGCTGTGCCAGTGCAGATGAACTCCATGCAGGGCCCCTCCAGCAAGATACTCCTGAGCTGTCCGGCCCCACAAGCTGCCTGTAATTCCCAACTGTGTAGGAGGGTGAGCCTTCACCTCCGTAGAATACCCTCAGCATGTCTAGATCATCCAACAACAAACATCCCAGGGGCCACCTGTCCTAATCTCCAAGACTTCACCGTAGGAAAAGCTCCCTTTATCTCAGCTGTGTCCCTCAGGACTGATCTGATACATACTGAGAGAGAAATAGAACGTAGAACAATACAGTGCAGAAAAGGCCCTTCGGCCCTCAATGTTGTGCCGAGCTGTGAACTAATCTAAGCCCATCCCCCTACACTATCCCATCATCATCCATATGCTTATCCAAGGACTGTTTAAATGCCCCTAATGTGGCTGAGTTCACTACATTGGCAGGCAGGGCATTCCATGCCCTTACCACTCTCTGAGTAAGGAGCCTGGCTCTGACATCTATCTTAAATCTATCAACCCTCAATTTGCAGCATCCTACTGAGGACTCAGAGGTGACTTGGGTGAAACTTCATTGCAAATACATCAACACATTTCTGAATTTATGCTCAGTTTCATCATCAGCTGTGTGAGCGAATTTCACTTTAGCTGCAGCTATGAAAATGAAGGGAAAGTTTGTCACTGTTCTCAGCATCACAAGTTGCTTGAATCTTATCATTTACATAACATCAATACCAGCATGAAACTTTCTCAGTATTGAAAGAGAGAGCATTAGATGTTGTGAGGTTTCCATCCATTTGTAACTGTAACTTTTATTCAACAAGTAAACCTAAAAAGACCAAGCTGGTAAAGTATGCTTACATTTGGGTGATTACCTGCTGGATGCTAGTCTCTGTAGCATGAAGACATTTATTTTTAATGACAGATGACTTCATACATTTAAGTTCCACTGAACAAGGTTTACAAAGAAGACCTGACTGTGTTGAGTTGGCTCATGTGAGTGCTCTGTAGGATGCTCTTAGTGATTCCTGAAGAACATCTTGCTTTCCTAAGGGTCCACCTTGTCCATCACATAGCATTATTACATCCTTCAGTTGTCTGGAGCAACTGCAGTGCACTCCAAGATATGACCAGCATGAAAGCCCGATGTGGAGGAGGCATCTTTGGTCCCAGCTGAAGAAGGTGTTGCAGTGCAGATATGACAGACATCATGACATTAACTCTGAATAGAGTAGACCTGCACAGCATTCCATGGAAGATGAGCGACTGTGGCTTTCCCCCATCTTTGCCACATCATGATGGTCACTACTGTTGGAACCCATGAGAAGCCTGCAATACATCTGCTGGAAGCTAATGCTGGTCCTAGACTTCCAGACACATGTGTTCCTTATACATTCCTGTGGACTGTCTCACTGCAGTGTTCAGTTAAAACGGTTCCAATCAGCCTACATGGGCAATTTGAGAAGCAAAGCCATCATGTGATCATTCTGCTATCTCAGCAAATACTAGTTACATTTAAGCAGTGCCCTCAAAACACTGGGGCATGGAAATCTCCAAAAAAGAGGGACCTGGGATGCATGGATCTTTCACACTCTAAACCTGATTTTGATATATGCTGCTTAAGCCACTTGGCATACTTTCAGTCAGAGATTGCAAGTCTGGTGGCAAGGGTAAAGAATGTCTTCCTTGGCCTCCAAAACCTACATTACCCAAGAAAGGCAGCATTGCATGGAGAATAATGGACATTTGATAGTCCAAGCTGTGAAGTGAGCTCACTTGCCGTTGCTTCTACCATCTAGGGACTGCAATAATACCACCCCATATTTTCTACACACTGTGTTCAGTGGAAAGCAGCTTTATGTGATAAATAAGCAATTTATGATAAGAATTTCTGGAAAATTTGCAAAGCAATAGATTACGTGAAACTCTAAAAGGCAATTGTGAGAGATAACATGATTGGTCCATCCAACATCTTAATATTTAAGATAGCAAATTACTGTGATTTAACATAATCTTCTTTAAATAAGGAGCAATATTTGCAAGGTTGTTTTCAGTTTTAAAGGACAAATTGTTAGGTTCAATTATTATAAATAAATGCAGCTGGTTCTCTTTAATCAGCAATGGCTACTATACGCTGAAGGACAAGGTACAATGCATTTCCTGCTGTGCGCACTCATGAGCAGACTGCATACAGCTTTGTAAAATTTCTTCACAATACGGAGCTATTCTTTTAAATACTCTAAACCACAGCCATCAAAACAAGCACATGAGTGGAAACAAATCCCAGTAATCCAACAATTGAACACAATTTGTAACGTCCATCTGGTGCTGTTAACCTCACTTGGACTCAAGGTAGGGAGATGGTTGACACTACTTATGGACTGTAAATGTTCTGATTTATTCAGTTTCATGGCAAAGGTACAATATTCAGGAGCATGGTTAACTTAATACCACATACCCATCATCATAGAGAGGAACCTGGATGCCAATGCATGTCATAATAGAATGGATTATTGTCAGAATATAATGCGATCTATACTTCAGGACAGTAATCCCTATCACAGCGTAGCAGATCTTACAAACTAAACCAACACAATCATTCTCACAATACAGTCCGTTCACAGGATAATGGATTTTATATACCAGTATAGTCTAATCACTGTCACTGTTTAGTGGATCTTGTAATCCCAAACAGTCTAATCACTGTCTCAGTACAATAAATCCAATTCACCAGTCCAGTCTAATCATTGTCACAGTAAAGTGATTCATTTCAATCACTGATAACAAAGTGTGGAGCTGGATGAACACAGCAGGCCAAGCAGCATCTCAGGAGCACAAAAGCTGACGTTTCGGGCCTAGACCCTTCATTTCAATCATTGTCATCTTATTGTGGATCTTGTACTCTCATACAGTCCAATTACCATCACAGTAGAGTGATTTGTGTGCTCCTGTGCAGTCCAATCACAACCACTGTATTGTGGATCGTGCGGTCCCATATAGGAGATATTTAAGGCTCTCATTTGAGCCAATGTTGTTTGCTTGGTTGCATTGAAAAGTCTTTGTTGGACAGCTTGCATTTCCTCGGTCTATAAAATGGGGAGTTTCCTGAATTTCACCAGGATAAGTGAAAATTTGGGTAGTGACAAAACCATGACAAACTCGTGAGCACAGTATCTAAAATCTCACTCACACTGCCTCACGAATATGTAGCCTTCTTTAATTTTAAGTGCACAGAGAGAGGGCCAAAGTGAACATAAAAACTGGGACAATAATAAGAATCAGGCCTTAGATAATGACCAGGATTTATTCTGCTAGCTTCAGGGTCATGCTGTCTATTCAACATTTGGTGAAGAGTTCAGCAATACAAACTAACTGACCTTCTTCTAATGGACTATGAGTGAAATGGGGTGCGTGCCCCCTTCCTGCTCCTGCATGACATGAGAATATTTTTTCCTATTTCTTAGAAAGTTTAACATTTTTCAATTACAAGCAAACTGTGTCTACAACTCTCTTTTGCAGAGTAGGCATGAGTGATTAGTGAGCACCATGTCTTTGTTTATTGAATTGTAATGTTTGAATTATTGTAGAACAATGCATGTTATGCCTAGTTTGGTGTGACAACAGGTTTGAAACTTCAGGCCGTTAATGAAATGTCTGTGTGGTTCAGCCAGACACAGAAGAACATGGAGACTACCCGACAGAGAAAGTGACTGATAACAGTTATTTAACGTACACTTAGTTCAATTTATAGACAATAGACAATAGGTGCAGGAGTAGGCCATTCGGTCCTTTGAGCCAGCACCACCATTCATTATGATCATGGCTGATCATCCACAATCAGTATCCTGTTCCTGCCTTATCCCCATAACCCTTGATTCCACTATCTTTAAGAGCTCTATCCATCTCTTCCTTAAGAGTATCCAAAGACTTGGCCTCCACTGCCTTCTGGGGCAGAGCATTCCATATATCCACCACTCTCTGGGTGAAGAAGTTTTTCCTCAACTCTGTTCTAAATGGCCTACCCCTTATTTTTAAACTGTGTCCTTTGGTTCTGGACTCACCCATCAGCGGAAACATATTTCCTGCCTCCAGACTGTCCAATCCCTTAATAATCTTATACGTCTCAATCAGATCCCCTCTCATCCTTCTAAACTCAAGTGTATACAAGCCCAGTCGCTCCAATCTTTCAACATATGATAGTCCCACCATTCTGGGAACTGACCTTGTGAACCGACACTGCACTCCCTCAATAGCAAGAATGTCCTTCCTCAAATATGGAGACCAAAACTGCACACAATATTCCAGGTGCGGTCTCACCAGGGCCTGTACAGCTGCAGAAAGACCTCTTTGCTGCTGTACTCAATTCCTCTTGTGATGAAGGCCAGCATGCCAATTAGCTTTCTTCATGCCTGCTGTACGTGCATGCTTGCTTTCACTGCCTGCTGTACAAGAACACCTAGATCTCGTTGTACTTCCCCCTTTACCTAACTTAACTCCATTTAGATAGTAATCTACCTTCTTGT
This sequence comes from Stegostoma tigrinum, assembly GCF_030684315.1. Classification (NCBI taxonomy): domain Eukaryota; kingdom Metazoa; phylum Chordata; class Chondrichthyes; order Orectolobiformes; family Stegostomatidae; genus Stegostoma; species Stegostoma tigrinum. The sequence goes on from NC_081371.1 coordinate 17,504,457, forward strand.
TCTTGCCACCAAAGTGGATAACCACACATTTATCCACATTAAACTTCATCTGCCATGCATCCGTCCACACACCTAGCCTATTCAAGTCACCCTGTATTCCCATAACATCCTCCTCACATTTCACACTGCCACCCAGCTGTGTGTCATCAGCAAATTTGCTAATATTACTTTTAATGCCTTCATCTATATCATTAATGTATATCGTAAACAGCTGCGGTCCCAGCACCGAACCTTGTGGTAGCCTACTGGTCACCGCCTGCCATTCTGAAAGGGACCCGTTTATCACCACCCATTCTGAAAGGGACCCGTTTATCACTACTTATTTAATCTTACTTACTTACATTTACTTAATCTCAGAGTTTGTGATAATGTGCTGCACAGTGATATTGCATGGTTTAAACATTGTACTGATAACCTTACAATGCATTTTGTGGTTGAGATGGAACAAGCCCAATGGTTTATAATATCAGAATAAGTCAAATTTGTATTTTTCACAAATTACACAAGGACAGCCAGGGTTTTATCTGTTAAAGGGACCATCCTTCATAACTCCTTCCACATGAAATGAGGTTCCCCTCAGTGACTGAGTTAAGTTTGTTTTTAGGAGCTGGGTTTCTGGAATTAGTCCCAGTCATATAGCTGGCAAGACACTCCCACTGCCTCATTTCATCTTCTGCCAATCAGGCAGTTTAGAGGAACGTCCTCAGGAATTAGGTCCCTGAGGATAAAAGATACCCGTGCCACAACATGCCATTCAAAGATAAGCAGTCTTAGTGCATGGTTGCTGGAGGAGCAAGCCTGAAGTGCCAGGATTCTGGAGTAAGACAAGTGTGAGACACAGTTCGTAGGGTAGGGGCTTCAATAGAGAAGGGAGGAAAGTGCTCAGCAGAGAGCGCAGGCAATTGGCTTTCAGAGCTCATGGCCTTTGCTTGAGCCCCTGCTACACACGACCTTCTTCCCACAAGCATCCTCCTGTTCTTGCTTCCGGGCATGCTACGCGGCAGCTAGCCCACCTGGCTGATACGATCAGTGGCTGGCCGAATGGTCTTTAATTGGCCATATCAGTGCCTCAGTCTGCAAATAGATGGGAATGTAGACAATGGGCCTTCCTTCCCACCCTGTCACATCCAGAGCAGATGACTTCACCCAGCAAGTGGCAAGCGCATTTTATGATTCTGCCCCATTTGACAACAAAATTTGCAAATCTTTGAGCCTCATTTGGATTAGGTCCTCAGGAATTAACATGTTTACTAGATTGCAGCTTTCTGCCTGGATGCCTCCCTCATTTGGAGAACTATCTTAAATGTTTTTGATTCATTTTTCCTGCTTTCAGCTCAACAGAGGGAGGTGATATGATTAGAAAATCCATTAGGGAGGGACCTTTGTTCATTTGTAGAACTACCTCCCGTCTCAGGGTGCTGAAAATCAGAACAAGTGAAAACTAATATATCATCACATTGTATTGTATAAGACTGCGTCTATCAGATTTCCCCCAGTTGATTGTCACATTTGGAGTGTTTATCTAAGATAAGTCCTTCATTGCCCCACTTTCCATTTTGCTGCATCACCTAAAAGCTCATAATTGGACAGAACTCAATGATGTACAAAGAGGCAATCTATTTCCTCGGTAGTTGATGCGGTACCAAATAACTTCAGGGTCACTGGTGCTCTTGAACATCTGCAGAGTTAGTTCCACCATCTTGGCATGGCCATTCAACCTGGAAAAGGGAAGCAAAGAACATATTTAGATAAATAAAATACTTCTCCCTCATGCAGTTCTTAAAGCATGTTTCAAGGTGCTACTCGGAGGCTCCTGCAATTGCTCTCTGGTATAGAAGACACGAGACAGGAGAGGACAGAGGGCGTAAATCAAAATAAGGCTTCTCTATTTAAGATGGAGATATGGAGGAACTTTCGTCTCTCAGAGGGTAATGAATCTGTGGAATTTGTTACTGCACAGGGCTATTTGAGGTTGGGTGGTTAGGGATATTCACTGACAGAGATAGACAGATTTTTAAGGAAATCGAGGTATTTGGGGATAAGGCAGGAACATAGAGTTGAGAATTATCAGATCATCCATGAACTCATTGAATATTTGAGCAGACTCGATAGGCCGAATGGTCTACTGTTGTTCTTAACAGTAAAAAACAAAACTGGATAATGTAGGAAAATGGTTTTTATCAGCATTGGTTACTACACATTCGAAATCTAATTACATCCCAGCTCACATCAAGGGCACTCAAGTCATAGCAGTCAGGATGCCTGAACAAGTGCCAAAAACTGGATTTATTAATGGTTTACTAAAATCCACAAAACCAACTTGCTGGTCACAGGCATAAGTTTTCAACAAAGAAAGGTATTATTATGTCAACATGTGCCAATTGTTAGGACGGTACTTAAAACATAAATGCATATATTGATTGGTGACAGCATTGAATTAAATTCGTTTCCTTCAGTAGGGGATTTTAAAGTTAACAAAAGGAAACTTCAGTCTGAATCTACCTTTGGGCTCAGAATAACTTGACCTATGTACACTTGTAGCTCACAAATACCTCCACAGAGGCTGGTATCCATTTCCAAGTTACCATTTATTTATACCTGCGCAGTACTTGACACTAGTCCAGTTTCCTCAGACCCAGTTCTCAGACTGAACAGAACCTCTGTTTATATCTGTCAGCCAGGGCTCCCTGATTGGACCGGGGTAACAGCCCCAGTCAAGGGAGTCATATTCTATGAGGTCCCCCTGGCTGATCTCGCTACAGTCCCTGCACACCCTTCAGCCCTGTGTGACTTGTCATGCTGTTTTTGGCTTTTCACACCAGGGCTGTGTTCACATTGCAGGTTGTGAATCATGCTAGACTGTGTGAGGAATGGGTGTAGAGGCAGGCCAGTTCAAAGCACTGGCTCGATTCCCCAATATTGTATCCTGGCTCTCAACAATGTTTAAAAGCATCTTAAACTTCACCTTTTACCTCTTTCAATTGCAAATGCAAGTCTGTGCTACCCAACGCCATCTGTGTGCCTCACATGACCTCTCAGCTTACACATTGCGCATTATACAACCTCTCCGTGTTCAGATATCTTCCATGAAACCCTCACAGCTATAATCCTATATTCATTATATACAGTCCTCAAATACCATGCAGTATCAATGGAAAATGTGTTTTTCCCTCAGGAAAATATAAACCTATCCACATTACCAGCACTGAGAGAAAATGCTTTCTACCATGTGAAAAGAAACGTATATTTATAATCCTAAATTTGTGTCAACAAACCAGGAACTGCACCAAAAGGGCAAACAGTTTGTTTAACTTCTTGAAACAACAATTCTTTCTCAGATGAATGGAATAGTCACTGTGCTGAAACCCAGTAATGTTTGGAACTGAGCCAAGCATTGATAATGGCCACAGATGTCCAAACAAGCAGTAATCGCTAGAAGATTGCCTTGCCCCTGCCTGACCTGATTTCATGAGACTTTTTGCTGAGCACTCCCGGGGTTTACTGACTAAAATATTGCACCACCATCTCTAAAGTCCAATGACTTACCTTTCCTCTAATCTCGCCAGCCACTGGGTGGATTTTGGAGGTCCATGTGCAACAACAGCTGGAGAAACCAGAAGTGAATATGTTGACATGGCATTGAATGCCAATCACAATGCACTGACCCTTGGAGCAGCTGCTCAGCTCAGGGGGGGCATTGATGATGGGTAAGACTGTGTCAGGATGTTTAACACAAGCTCCAAAAACGAAATCTAAACCTCTTCATGTTGGAACCAAGAGAAGACACTGGACCAGCATAATGCAGGAATCTTAAGCAACCACACAGTGCAACAAGCAGGTTTTGAAAAGCAAAGACAAACAAGAGGGATCATTGGTTCTCACCCTTTCTGACTGAAATGTGAGTCTATGTCACATAGCAGTGTGGTTCACTCTGAACTGCCCTCTGAAATGGCCCAGTTGAGAAGATGCAACACCAGCATAATAAAGCAGAGATTTTTAAATTACTGTTCACTATAAATTGGCAGGGATCAAACCCTTATTAAAGGAGGATATCGTAAGGCCAGGGATAATGGGAACTGCAGATGCTAGAGAATCCAAGATAACAAAGTGTGATAACAAAATGTCAGGCCTAGACCCTTCATCAGACTTTCTGATGAAGGGTCTAAGCATGAAACGTCACCTTTTGTGCTCCTGAGATGCTGCTTGGCCTGCTGTGTTCATCCAGCTCCACACTTTGTTATATTGGAAGGTCAGTTGTTCAGGTTGTCACTTTGGAGGACCCAGTGCTTAGGTTAATGTCGAGTAATTAATCCAGTTTTACTTTTATTGTCCCTTGTAGTATATGATACGACTGACCAAGGCACTGGATGCTTCAAAGTGACAAGCTGAACAACTGACCTTGCAATATCCTCCTTTAATAATGGTCTGATCCCTGCCAATTTATCTCTGCTTTATTATGCTGGTCCTGCATCTTCTCAACTGGCCCATTTCAGAGGGCAGCTCAGAGTGAACTGCTATGTGACTTAGACTCACATTTCAGTTAGAAAGGGTGGGAACCAATGATCCCTCTTGTTTGTCTTTCCTTTTCAAAACCTGTTTGTTACACTGTGTGGTTGTGTTAAGATTCCTGTGTTGCCGTGCAAAGGGAATATAAGATGTGCACGGCTTGTTTAAACTGCATGGTGTGTTCTGTGGTACTTGAAAAAGCTTTAATTCATTATTCTAATGTTTTCAAAGCGCAACAAAAACAGTATTACTCTGTGACCCAATTAATTTAGGCTATGTACATTACATGAAAATGAGAAATCTAGCCAAAATATTCCAAATAGAGAGAGAAGCAAGGTTCATGTGATATTGAAATGAAGATTGTTGCATGTAATTTTGAAAATATTTATGTGTTCTATTACATCACATAAACCCTGCTGGTTTGCATAAACAGCAAATTAAGAATCTCTGCTTTGTTATGCTGGTCCTGCATCTAGTCTTGGCTCCAACGTGAAGAGGTTCAGATTTCCTTTCCCAATTGGAAGAAATCTAAACCAGTCAAGAGCCAAGACTTTCACTGTCATTGAGCTGGGAGGAGGAACACAATTCTGATTACGTCAACCTAGGTTTGTGCTTTGCAAGTAACTGGAGTTAGTCTGAAATGACCAGCAAGTTGTTGTATCTCTTTCCAATGCCCTTTTGCAAACAATTGATAAACCCAGATTTCAGATTGCTTTTGTGTTCAACAGAAAACAGGAGCTGTTGAATTCAAGTGCTGAAGCTAGAATTTAAAGTGTTCCCATCTTCCTCACCAGCAGACAAGGACAGCATTCTTAGGAATGATTGTGCCAGCAAATTATACAGTGATATTTTTTGGAGCTGAGTTGGCATTGGCCGTATCATTGGAATTGAAGCAGAGCCGCATTTTCTGCCTTCAAAGTGGCACTGGGCCCACTGTAAGTTGCAGATTCAGCCAATCTACATAAATATACAGCCTACAATTCCTCAGGTACACAATGAGAATGGGAAAAAAATCATACAGAGTAGGAGTCAGGCTGCAATAGACCATGGGGACGGCAGATAGGTAACCAAAATAAAGAAGGAACATTGGGTGTAGGAGGGCAAATATATTGAGGTTGCAACTCAGCCAAATCAGAACAAGCTTTCAGGTATAAATGCCTGTTCATATGTACCTGTAACTAAACTGGAAGGAGGGTTAGTAGGGGCTGTACAATTGGACAACTGACAATTTGAGGGCTGGACATTTTATGGGGTAACTGGCACAGCTACTTTCATTCATTTCTTACTTCATAAGTCCAGCAGGCTATAAAAGACATTGGGTCATTTTGGCTTTATAAAGAAGGTTCAGAGTACAAAAGCATTGAAATTATGGAAAACCGTTATGAAATACCAATCACATCTTTCACTGCAATCTATCATTGTAGCACTGCATTCCTGTCTTTACCATGTGCTTATGGTAAGTTTCCCAAAGTGCATCAAAACTATTCACTTCAACAACATCCTGTGGCAGTGAGCTCCACGTTCTGACCATCATTGGCAAAATACATTCCTTTCAAATTCCCTATTGGATTACTTGCTAATCATCTTATCTTGATGACCTCTAGTCATAGTCCTGTCCACAGAAGGAAACATTCCCTCTGTATACATTCTGTCAAAACCCTTTATAATTTTAGATATCTCTATCAGGCCATCACTTACTTAGCCTTTTTTTTCAGAGAAACGAAAGCCAGACAGTTAATCCTTTCCTGCTTTCCTTTCCTGGCTTCATGATAACATCTTCGTCAATTTTCTCTGTACCCTGTCTGATGCCTTTATATCCTTTCTATAACATGTCAAACAGAATCACTTGCACATGTCTTGGTATAGTCTAACCAAGGTTTGATACTAGTATAACTTGATTTCTTCTAAATTCTCTCCCTCTAGAAATATGCCCAATGTTCCATTGTTGTTTTTGCACATAGTCAAATCAAGCTGTAGAGCAACTTTTATGATTGACCTATGTGTACTCTAAGATCCCCTGTTTCCTAACATCCACTACAATTTGTATGCTCCAAGTAATTAGTGATGTCTGTAATCTTCCTGGCTATCCTGTAATTTTTTGTAGTCTTCTTATTGTAAATATCTCAATTGCGGTTCATGTTAATATTGATTTGTTTTTGTTTGGGAAAGCATATAATGGCAGCAATGTGTACCATCTATAGGAGGCATTGTAATAACTCAACAAGGCTCCTTCAACAGCAGGTTCAAAACCCATTACCTCTACCAGCTAGAAGGACAGGGACAACAGTAGCATAGGGAACATTGCCATCTAATGTTCCTCTCCAAATCATGCACCATCCTGATGTGGAACTGTATTGCTGCTCCTTCAGTGTCACTGGGTTAAAATACCTGACAACCCTCCCTAACAGCACTGAGTGTCTTAGGTTTTGGCAAAGATCTGTATCTCAGGTTGTGGGTAAGGTTGTTGACTTGCTCATCGAGCTGATTTGCATTTGCTCAGACGTTTCATCAACATGCTAGGCGACATTAGTAGTGGAGCCTCTGATGAAGTGATGTTGTTCTCCTCCGCTTGTCCGTTATGAGGAGTAGTGTCATTTCCAGTTTTGATCTGTATGGGTTTGTATATGGAAATGACACCACTCACCATAACGGTCCAAACAGTATAAATTCTGAGCAGAGTAGAATAACATCACTTCATTGGAGGCTTCACTGATGATGTCGTCTAGCACGGTTACAAAACATCTGAACAAAAACAAGCCAGCTCGGCGAGCAAGTCAACAAGCTCAGCACTGAGTGTCGCTACAGCACATGCGCAGCAGCAGTTCAAAAAGGCAGCTCACCAACAATGACTTCAGGGCAATGAGGGATGGACAATAAGTGCAGGCCTGGCTGGTGATGCTGACATCCCATGAAAAAGTTTTCAGAAATTTAGCGAGTTGTAGTGGCGGCGTAATTAAATGCTTGTCTTGAGAGATTGCCAGAATATGGAAAGAAGTAGTGGTTCAAAGGAACTTATGTTTGTTTAATAGAGTTAGTGTACAAGATAATGAGCTACAAAACAGCAGGCGGGCCTACTTCTCTGGAGGGTTTGTAAATGAGGAATAATTTAATTGAGATTAACTTTAGGATAGCCCAGAGCTAACTAAATTGCGAAGGAGACAGGCAGGGTTTCAGAAGAGTCTCTGATTTCAAATTATCTGGGTGCTTGCCAAGGACATGTTTAGTTGCAGTTTAGGTTGTGCATAGTTTTCAGCTCACTGAGAGGTGTTAGCCAAAATAAATGGCAGCTGGACAGAACTGGACTGCAATCTGATTAAAAAACTCACTTCACCACTGATTGCATGAGAACGTGACTGAGCTTAAGTACAGTTTGAATTTCATGAGGGCCTAATGCTGAAAGATCACCTGGTTTGAAGTTACTGGAAAAATGTGTTATAGATCTCGCAGTGTTTTATGCAGAACACATGTAACCAGCAGGTTAACTGGGCAGGATTGGAAATGTAACCAGAAAAGGAAGCAATGTCTCCACGTTTAAAGGAGGAAAATTCTCCAGAGGATTGCAGCATGCTCTCATGTGGCCCCTGCAGTTAAATAATTTTAACACTGACATACTTAAAATAATTCTAAAGGAAATAATGAACACACTATTGCGCATAAAATACATAGGTATAAACCCTATTAAGTTAATATTGCTTGTTCATTAAAGAATTAAATAAGAAAAAGTTTATTTTGTTAAAAAGTGAAATCATGTGACATAGTTCTACTGGCTGAAGCAGGGCATTCAGATTTCTTTGCTAATATTATTGATCCCCAGATGAATCATAACATCCTTCAGTTATCGCTCCCAATTTGGTACTATACATAAAAGTCTAAATCTTTAGTGTAAATTATAAAAAGCAGAGACCCAGTACTGATCATTCTGGAGCACAATATCACATCAGCTATCATACACAATTATACCCTTTATTTCAGAGATAATGGGAAGCGCAGATGCTGGAGAATCCAAGATAACAAAGCTGGATGAACACAGCAGGCCAAGTAGTATCTCAGGAGCACAAAAGCTGACGTTTCAGGCCTAGACCCTTCATCAGAAAATCACCCTTTATTCCTATCTGTTATCTGACTTCATACCACCTCGCAACCTCTCTGATCTTATTCATGAGCTTACCATGGAATATCTTTTGAAAGGCCTTTGAAATCCAGACTAATTTCATCCAATCTATTCCCATTGCATTCTCTGTTACTTCCTCAAAAGTTCAAATTGTCAGGTAAGATTTTGGAGTGTGTGCTGACTAGTCATTCTGACATTTCTTGATATTCTTCCATACTCTAGTGCGGATTTCATTGTTTTCTTACCCCATATTAAACTAACAGGTCTACAATTCTCTGCGTATCATATAGCATGGAAACAGACCTTTCGGTCCAACCAGTACATGCCGACCATAATCCTAAACCCAACCCATGATGAGAGAAGAATAAAACATTTTAAAAATATAGGCGCAAGTGCAGATGATGGTGAAGGGGGTAAACTTGTGCAGGGATATCACAGGAGCCACAACCTGCCTGCTGCCCTCATTTTCAGTCAAAAAGCCTTCAAACCCCAGGCTGCTCCTGGAAAGGTCCTTACATTCAGTTGGTGGCCTCGTCACCAAGGAGCTAATCAATGATCAGCCTCATGATAAAAGTAGCCCTCAGAAGTGCCTTTATATATGTCCAAATTCTGGTCTCATCGTTGATAAAATTTCCCAACAGCGGGACATCATTCAGGAGTTGATCTAAAAAAGATTGTTGCTTGAACTTTACCATATGCTCTGTGGGCTGGTAACATTTCTGTGCCCCCATAATCAAACAGACTTAATGTATATTCCCCTGCAGCTTTTATAAACAGCCAGCAGTGACAGACCTTAACTCTGAGGAGACCAGCAAAAAATAATCCCATAAATAAATCTTCATGGAAAGTAGTTTTATTTCTATCAAATGGAACCTTATATGAACATTTAAGTCAATTGAACCCAGGACTTCACATTGAGGAAAAAAAACAGCCAGAAAAGAATGAATAACTCCATCTATATCAAAGTTGTTGCTTTGTCCTGAAGAAGTCATGCCAAACTTGAAAAATTATTTCTAGTTCTCTCTCCACAGGTGCTGCCAGACCTGCTGAGTTTCTCCAGCACTTTCTGTTATTTTGTACGGTTGGCTGCTACTTAATTTTTCTTTCAAAAGAGACAATGTCTTTATGATGTTACAATACAAAGAAAAATCACAAGAAATTTAGTGACTTCCAGAGTTTCTTTAATTTCAAATATAATTCTCAAATATGAGCATTTAACTTTAAATTTTGGATTGGATGCAAAGGGGCAAGAACTCTTGTGTATTTAGTCTACCTTCAGTCCCAATAAACAATTGTCACCACTCAACCGAAGCACTGTAATTAAATCATTTTCTTCATAGGTGTTCTGCATTCAGCTAACGTAAGAGCCGTGCAGCAGATGTGGCATATGCCAAGATGATTCACTTGTAGGTAGTGTTGGTAAGGGTAGGATTGATGCCTTCATGTTTGTTTATAGATCAACTGCAAATGCTCGGTTGACTGGGAGAAAACTATTCTGGCTTTGTATCTTGTTTGTTAATTCTGTCTGTGTTGTTGTGTACTCACAACATGTGTTTGGTGTTGCTCTTTAATTACAGATGTACAGTCATGTAAAATCAGACGTATTTGTTTACCATTTGTGCTGTTTGCCAACTATGTGGGAGTGACTAGCATTGCAGGTCCCAGTTTATAAGCAGTCTGTGGTCCCAGCCATTCCAGTATGGTTAACTCAGTACATATAAACAAACATAACAGACTTTAGAATTGAAACGCAGTGGGAGTCTTAATTTTCCTTTTCCACTAGTAATCATATGCTGTTCCACAGGTAGTTTGGGAGATGGAAAATAAACATAGTAATAAGCTGCAATGGTCCAAATTGAATCAGTGATAACGGGAACTGCAGATGCTAGAGAATCCAAGATAATAAAATGTGAGGCTGGATGAACACAGCAGGCCCAGCAGCATCTCAGGAGCACAAAAGCTGACGTTTCGGGCCTAGACCCTTCAGATGAAGGGTCTAGGCCCGAAACGTCAGCTTTTGTGCTCCTGGGCCTGCTGTGTTCATCCAGCCTCACATTTTGTTATTATGGTCCAAATTGAACCAACCTTAGGGATGTGGATGGGGCCACATTCAGGAGATCAAAGTATCATTGCTAAAGTTGCAAACCCAATATGCTTCTACCACCATTGGGTTTTTGGACAGCTTAAAGTGATACTTGCTATAAAAAACAGGTTTTTTCCAAATAACCGATTTAGAAAAGAATCCATTCAATATAACTGGTTACTTCTTCAGTTATATTCTGTATCATTGACAAATATTTTTAGAATGACTTCCTATTCTGCATTCAACTTTGATTTCCCTGCTATAGGAAAGATTTTGTTAAACTTGAGATAGTGCAGAAAAGATTTACAAGCATGTTGCCGGGTTTGAGCTATAGGAAGGTGAATAAGCAGGGGCTATTTTCCCTGGAAGGTCGAAGGCTGAGGAGTGACTTAAATAAGTTTATAAAATCATGAGGGGCATGGATAGAGTGAATAGTCAAGGTCTTTTTTCCCAGAGGAGGGGTGTCCAAAGCTAAAGGGCACAGGTTTAAAGTGAGCAGGGAAAGATTTAAAATGGGGAATTTTTTCAGGCAGCAGGTGGTGCGTACAATTACAACATTTACAAGGCATCTGGATGGGTACATGAATAAAAAGGGCTTAGAGAGCTGTGGGCCAAATGCTGGCAAATGGGACTAGATTAATTTGGAATTTCTGGTCAGCATGGACGAGTTGGACCAAAGGGTCTGTTTCCATGCTGTGCAACTCTACGAATCTATGATGATTAAATTTATTTCCACATTCATTATAATATCATGGAGCAAGTTTATGATTTTCTTTGACAGGGGCATTCCTGTCAAAATTTCATTATTGCCTGCATTGTACAAAACACAAATAATAGTCCATGCATGTTATTCACCAACATTTTGTCAAGAATCACAATGCCGTTCAAAGCCTTTCTTTAAGAGTTGCTTGCAGGAATTTTCGATTACTTTTCCTACAAGGAGGAAGTTGTGCCTACATCTGTGAATCCCCTGCAGTGAATTCCTGATTTCAGATGACTCCACAGAGGACAAGTTTCCATGTGGAGATCAGGTACTTTGCTGTGGGAAAGAAGAGAATGAAACAATTAACTTGCTGTGTTTTCTTTCTACAACAAAAGCCTTTTGTTTGTGGTATACAAGCTGGAAAGATTCTGCTGTGCAGGAAGTACAGATGGAACAGCATTACATTTCAAGCCGGCTAGACAAGTTGAGAAAGGAGACAGAGTGATGAAGAACTATCCAACATCTATCGGTAATGAGAACGTACATAGCCAGTGACCACAAGGCCATATTAACAGTTACATCCAATCTCTCCAAAAATTGGTTCCTACTTGCAGAATATGTTTAGAATTTTTCTGGATTCTAGTTAGTAGTTAATGTTTATATTACTAAGTTGTAGACTGATATAACTGCTAATGTTCCCCTTTTTTGCTGCTCTTGTACACAGTCCATATGTGCAAATGTGTGGCTCCATTACATTTTCTTTTTGCATGGCCTTGCAGATGTTGTTTCTGAAACAGCATTGGTCTATGTTGGAAGGATATAGAAATTGACCTTCAGCCTGACCAACTACATTATAAATGTGCCTTCCCCAACCATCAAGGATTTGAACCAGGACCTTCTCATTCAGAGGCAGGGGCACAACCCACTGTCCTAGAAGAGATCCTTCAAAAGTTGAAATGTGCTGAAACATCCTCCTTCCAACTTTGTACATTTTTTATGAATAGGCTGTGCTGTATAATAAGATGTGAACTTCAATATTACAATCACACAACAACTACATTTGATGTTATCTGAATTTATAAGAGATTTAACAATACAAATGGGTAATTTTTGTAAGGGAGAACCATGATAGGTTGGTGACCCAAAGGACAAGAGTGGACTAACTTTATTAAAGGCCAATCTTTCTTCTGTTTCTTATGATAGTTAATGTACAGGTACATGATTAAAATGTTATAAAATGGTTGTGTTTCAAAGTCCTATTTTGTAGTGTAGAATACAAGAGGCAAGTGTGAGACTGTGCCAAACATGTGCTGAACATCCAGAGGAGTTGATTGCATTGTCCTTCATACATTTAAGTTGGTAAGATGGCAGACAATAAGAACTTGCAGGTGCATGGGGCCAGAATTCTTCTATTCAAGCAACTTCAGGATTTGAATACCAGTTAGTCAAGCAAACCATAACAATAAAACCAGTGATTTATCCAGTGCAACAACATGGTAAACTATTGATCCGACAGTTCGCTCTTTTAGCCCTTGATTATTGGCTGAAAGTACATTTTTAACACTTTGTGAAGCAATTTACAATTTTGAAGTTTATAATCTTGTTCCCACTTTCTGCACAATTAAGAATATGCATCTTGTTCATAAAAATAAAGAAAATCCATTCCCACTTCATTAAAATGTTAATCTTCTTGTTGTCCATTTCTCTTGTGGCCGCAGGCACAGGTACTGATTGACACTGACATCGACCCTGTATGTCAGCACCCAAGCGGCCAATTGTCAAGTCTAAGCTGAGAGTTTCGATTTTGGTTTTTGTAACGATAGAAAAGTAACATTTATCAATCAGCCACTTGTCATTAACTGTTATGTTTTCTGGTTTCTGGAAGTTCAAATAATCATGTTTTAGACTGTGTTGCCCAGTTACCGCTCTGTTAACAGTTATGGCTCAGCACAAAGACGAAGAGTCAAAAATGTATCAACTAACCATTAACTTTATTAGTGTAGTTAAAACAGACACACAATTCACACCATTTTGTTAAGAAAAGGCTAACAGCAGGCATGCAACTTATACAAGGCTAAAATCTATGTACACACCCACTAGGTATAATGTTCGCAGTCAAGGAATTTGAAGGCTAATACCTGGGAATAAAGTTCATGTTGGCTGGGCATTCCCCATATTCTCATCATTATCTCCACACTTCCAAGCTTGGGGTCCTCAACTTGGCAAAGGCTTATTTCTGGAGTTTCACCACTGACACACCCAAAACTATTCATTTTTATCCTTTTTCTTTATGTTCCAAAAATTTTTGCTGGCCATTAATAAAAGCCCATGGTTGTTCCTGTCCAGTTGCTTGCCTACATGTGACGTTCCCTATTAGACAACGATGCAGGTGACCACTGAGCATTGGGGAAAGAGTATCAGGGACTCAGTCAGTGTGTATAGACAGGATGTAGCAAACGACGGGTAAACTGTGCGGCAACCAGAGGGAGACAACAGGAATGAGGGTGTGCCAGCCATGCTGACTCTTGCTGTGGTCAGATTAATTTTGTGACTGCAGTATCATGATGTTGCTGGTGAGACCCAAAGCAGTCCAGATACACAGGGGCCTTCCAATCTTCAGACATCCATGGAGTGTCACATTGTTCCAGAAAAAACACGTGGTAAGATGGGCATACAATGATGAGGGAAACAAGGGGCAGGCCGCGTGGTTAATGAACTGAGTTTGGTATGGCATGGCAAGAAATCTGGCTAAGGGCTCACGGTGGGATTTTGTCCAAAAAAGATTGGCATAACTGGCATTTAGCCAAAACATTGTAAGTGTCAGCCCTTCAGCCTTTAGTATTTTAAGATCAGCAACTTCATTCTCTTTCATCTTAGAGCGCTGTAAATTTCTGGAAATGTTCGTCTTTAGCTGCCTGAACTTTTCAAATGATCTTTTCTTTCCTTTTTTGACAAAGACTCTTTATCTCTTTGCTGGGTCATTAGAAACTCAATAGCTAACTGCAACATGTTCATTTGGTCTTCCTCCTTCACCTCATGGCTCACTTAGATAATAATAGCTCTTTGTAACTGCCCAAGCCAAGGATAGCAAGATTTTCTGTTTCAATGCTGTAGAATCTCCAGTTAACACCTTCTCCATTGGCTACTCTCCAATTTGGGTTGTTGCTAAATGTCAAATCACAGTTCTCCCACAGCTTGTTGTTGCTCAGTTTCAGAATTCCATTCCTCAGACAACCATTTCCATTCAAATTCTCAGGAAAAATCTTTGGATAGTCTGAGCAGGATGAGTTAAATTTGTACTCCGATATTAAGCTACAGTTTCACATTTGTCATTGTCAGCTTGTTTCTCACCTTCATCCGTATCTGATGACCATGCGCGAAGCTCCAAATGTACTGATCTATCAGATTTTCATCTGTTTCCTTGAATTTACATGATTACAGTGCTCAGTCTTGTAGTGAGATGGTTAAAAGATTTACCTGGCTCACCTGAAGTTTCATATGTTTCCAAATTCATTATGGGCTGTAACTGAGTATATTTCTGTGTGAAAACACTTATTCAGCTTGATTTTTCTCAATTTATTTCAACATGAAATCCATTTAAAATGTTTGAAATTTGCTCCCAGATACCCACTGCCATGTTGTTATGTCTTCTGATTCTCAGAAGTTCCAGAAAATCAGACTTTTAATGCTGGAGGACGATCAAGTATCTTGCAATTTGCTATATGGCTTCTTAGTAAATTGATGCATTGTTGGTCGGTATGTGACTGCAATGCAGCAGTAAATATGGCATACTGAGAGTACAGTAGCTTAAAACTTCAACCCTAATTATTGAAAATGTACTGCAGTGCACACCCTGGCAAATTTTCCTTCATCTGTGGTTCTCATACCAGTTCTCCTCCTGGGCAAAAAAAACCTACTCCAGTACTTTCAAACTATTTAATCACAAGAACACTGAGCCAAACATAATTCTATCCTCCTCAAGGATCTGCAATTTTCAGCAATCGTCATAATGAACGAATAGGAGTGGGAAACCTGATTGATTATACAACACAAAAACCGAAAGAATCGTGGATGCTAGAAATCAGAAACACAAACAGGAGTTGCTGGAAAAGCTCCCCAGGTCCGGCAGCATCTGTGGAGAGAAATCACTAATCACCCCACCTCAGGACTGGGTGATTATTCAACACTTTCTAACTAAGGCCAGCTGAAGAATACAAGCAGCAACTCTGAACGAGGTATGCATTGAGATACTCTTAGTATGTACGGTACCATCTGTGTTTTTGTTTACTTTGTTAAAAATGTGAAAATAATAAATGGCCTGTCTATGTTTCATAGAAGCACTATGACAAATGGCAATTCACATCAGATCATGACTGTGTTTAGTGCTGGTAGTCAACTGGAACCAATGCAATGTCACTTCACCACTGCTACCCAGCAACCAAGATTGTACTTCATGCCTTTAAGTTTGAATGTCTCTAAATAATTTGTCGCGGAGCTAACACGCAGGGATTGTTTATGTTATGTGTTAGCATTTAGTTTGTTCAGTGCTATGTTGTCTTAATGGCAGTAGTCTCCCCACCGGGTACAAAGCACCACTGCATATTCCAGCCTGATTTTTCATAGAATTCCTACAGACAGATAGAGGCCATTCAGCTCAATGAGTCTGCACTGACCCTCCAAAGAGCATCCTACCCCACCCCAGCAATTATCCATAACCCTGCTTTTCCCATGGCTAGCTGCCTAGCCTGCAAATACCTGAACACTATGGGTAATTTAGCCTGGCCAATCCACCTAACCTGCACATCTTCTGACTGTGGGAAGAAACTTGAGCACCCGAAGGAAACCCGCGCAGACACGGAGAGAATGTGCAAACTCCATGCAGACAGTGACACAAGGGTGGGAATTGAACCCAGGTTCGTGATGCTGTGAAGCAGCAGTGCTAACTGCTATGCCACTGTAACAGCCAGTGTAATACTAAGGGACTGCCATTGCATGAAGTACCATTTTGTGTTTAAACTCAGTCCTCTTGATTCTTAACCAAAAACAAAATCCCTGGAAACTTTATAGATGGAAAGCAAGTTTTCCCAAAGTTCTGAGATAACAAGGTGTAGAGCTGGATGAACACACCAGGCCAAGCAGAATCAGAGGAGCAGGAAGGCTGACGTTTTGGGCCTAGACCCTTCATTTTTCTGATGAAGGGTCTAGGCCCGAAACATTAGCTTTCCCGTTCCTCTGATGCTGCTTGGCCTGCTGTGTTCATCCAGCTCTACACAGTGTTATCTCAGATTCTCCAGCATTTGCAGTTCCTACTATCTCTGATATAATTCTTTCCCAAAGTTCTGACTGCCTAATCAGCTCACCTATCCCAATGCTGTCTGTCGGGTCTGGTTATGCTGAAACTGCCTGATCCGCTTTTCTCCAGACCAACAATTACTGCACTCCAAAAAAAAATTAATTTCATGTGAATGTCCTATGCATATAAAAGCCATTACATAACCAGAAGTTCTTTCTTTCATCTCTTGAGAACTGGCTTTGATCAAAGTCTCTTTGCCAGTTGTAGGAGTCCTATTTAACAGGAGGCAAACCCATTTCCATTTGAATCAGGCCCACCCAGTCTTCAGCACCAAATTGCCATTGAATTAATAATGTCATCCATACGGATCACAAGAATTCCTGAATTATGAAAGTAGAAGTGGACAAATCAAGCTGGTACAGTAGCAGCTCTCTTCAAAAATTCAGGTTAATTATTAGAATAACATTCAGTGGAGTTGGACTCTGTACCTCAGGTGTGTTATACCTAATTAAGACTGTATAGTGCTAAATGACATATGGTTTAAAAGTGACAAAGTATTCAATTTCTTCCAATTCTTGTACATTGATGATAGCAAATCATTAATGGATACATATTAAAAATTCCACCCAATGTATACCTTTATTTATAGATATAATAGGTCAGATTTCTATTTCGTTATGAATAAGGTACTGAGACAGAAATTTGATTTGACAGGCAGCAGAATGGAGATGGATTACATTGGCCTTTCAGTTTGATTGCCCACCTAATACTGACTTCAGGGAACAGAACAGCAAGAGGGACATCTGTACTGGGGGAGGGCAATACCACACTACTCATTGCATGCTAACACCTAACATTAACTTCTACATAAATATCTGCTTTTTGAACTTGCCACCCAGCGTGACTTTCACTCCCTTCATTTTATATTCTTAGTTTATGGAATGTTACTAACTGATGAACTGGTGATAATTTAAAATTTGACAAAAAGCAGACTGCCTGCGTGGAAATCTAAAACATGTGTTACTTCAAAGGTGAAAGTGAGTCATTGACTCAGGTAGCATCACCATTTAATATTGAACAGTCTTTTCTTTTAAGGAAGTAATTGGCTAAAAGCAAGCTTGAGAAATTACCCCCTTGTCTTACAGCCCAACTGTGAGGCATTGACAAACTTACACAACAAAACAAAGTTGCTGGAAAAGCTCAGCAGGTCTGGCAGCATCTGTGGAGGAAAAAACATTTAATGTTTCGGGTCCGGTGACCCTTCCTCAGTCACTGAACCTGAAATGCCAACTCTGTTTTTTCCTTCACAGATGCTGCCAGACCTGCTGAGCTTTTCCAGCAACTTTGTTTTTGCTCCTATTTACAGCATCTGCAGTTCTTTTGTTTTTTTTTTGACAAACTTACCTTTCTGATATCAGTTCTAAAACCACATCACATGCTCCAAAAGTAAGTTATTTAATAATAACAGGTTGTCAGCTAAAACTTTAAAAATTTTAGGAAATACCTGATTTCATAATGTAGGTATTGCTCCAAGCACCTTCAAGGATTTTATGACAGAGTTTGTACATTTAACCTGAGTTTGGATGTCTAAAATAAACTTTATTCAGTCCTCCACCAAATTTTGCTTCCCATAAAGAATTGATTTTTAGCCCAGAGCCTACGATGTGTTTGATAATTTCTTGGTCAATCTGAGATCTCTGGAGGGCATATACCATGTTTTGCATTACATTCAATGAGCTTTTAGGCAGTATAACAGCTCCATTGTTTGCCCTATGCTTCCTTTCTCTCAAATTTATGCATTGAAGCCAAGACTTTTCAACTCTGTGCTTGCCAGCCTTTCATCTTCTATCCAGTAAAATGAATGAGTTGAACATGACAGGATGCCAACTATGAAACTCAGCCAAGATCATGTTCAAGGTTATAAGAATGTTCCTTTGCACAAGAAGGCACAAGAATAACTATTTGGAGAATGTTGTGAGTTTTACAGATCTTTACATATGCCATGGCTTCTCAAGCCAAAAGTAAACTAGGTTTGGCCTTTTTTCATAATTTTCATTCTGGAAGGCTAGTGTGAAGAACACAACTAATTTGTAATATTTCTACTCAATCTCTTCCTTCAGAACTCCATCCATAATGACCTTCTGACCACTTTCACCACTACCTGTACTTTTCCCTGCTATTTCCCTGTTTGTGTTCATCCAGTACTGCCTCATCTTTCTTTCCTGGTTTAGCTGTTTTGTCTTTATTCTGATTCTGTCACTGTCCACGGTATTCCTGAGCTAGGGAGAGAGTGGATGTGAGAAGTCAGGCAGAGTTTTTATACCTATTCACTGTCCACTGACACCTGATGGAAAGGGCACTGGAATACCTCCTGCAGTTCAATGGTTTGTAACTATCTCTAGTGCCCACAAAACCCAGAGTTCTACCTATGACAGCATTTTCAAAAGCAGCAGAGAAAGTGGCACAAATTTTGAGCAATAGTTAGAAACAACTAAGTTAAATCATTGGACTGTAAATTTAAAAGATTGAACATCAGAAGGCAGTAAAAATTTCATGTTAAGTAATCATATTATTTGCTTACTGCTCAGAGGACCAAAATTTCAAATCAGGACAGCTTCTCAGTCCATTTTGAGCCCCAGCCATGGTTGTTGTCTCTCAGAGGGTAATCAGTCTGCAGAATTCTTTACCATAGATGGCTGTTGAGGCTTGGTTATTAAGTACATTCAACGCTGAGAAAGACAGATTTTTAATCAGTAAGGGAATCAAACCATATAGGGAAAAGGCAGGAAAGTGGAGTTGAGAATTATCAGATTAGCCATGATCCCATTGAATATTGGAACAGATTGGATGGACTGAATGGTCTACTTATGTTCCTATGTCAACAATCTTTTGGGAAATGGAAATGTCACAATTCACACATTAGTGGTAGCAAAGTGGGAAGCTGGAGGAACACAGCAGGCCAGGCAGCATCAGAGGAGCAGGAAAGCTGACGTTTTGGGTCAGGACCCTTCTTCATAAATGGGGGAGGGGAAAGGGAGCTCAGAAATAGATGGGGGGGGCGGTGGGGCTGGGGAAGGTAGGTGGGATGGTGATAGGTGGATGCAGGTCGGGAGTGGTGGGGATTGGTCAGTGAGATGGGAGGATTGGATAGGTGGGAGAGAAGATAGACAAGTTGTGTCAGGTCAAGGAGGTGGGGATGAGAGAGAGGGTTGGTCATGGGATGAGGTCAGGGGTGGGGAGATTTTGAAATTGGTAAAGTCCACATTGAGACCATTGAGCTGTCGGCTCCCAAGGTGGAAAATGAGGTCCTGCTCCTCCAGTTTCTGCATGGCATCTTTGTGACACTGGAGGAGGCCCGGAATGGACATGTCACCCAGGGAGTGGGAAGGGGAGTTGAAATGGTTCACGACTGGAAGGTGTTGTTTGTCACATACAGAGCACAGATGGTTTACAAAATGGTCTCTGAGTCTACACTTGGTCTCACCAATGTAATTCTCATCCCTGCCTCCTTGACCTGGCACAACATGACCATCCTCTGTCCGATCTATCCACTCCTTCCACCTCACAGACCAATCCCTATTTGCACTCACCTATCACAATCCCACCTACTTTCCCCAGCCCCACCCTTCTCCCTCTATTTATTCCCGAGCTCCCCTCACCTCCCCATCCCTAAAGAAGGGTCCTGACCCAAAAAGTCAGCTTTCCTGTTCCTCTGATGCTGCCTGGCCTGCTGTGTTCCTCCAGCTCCATACTGCGTATTCCCTGACTCCAGCATCTGTAGTTCTTGCTTTCTCACACATTCATAGATCCTGTTATGAGGTTGAAGCAGGAGCACTATTGAGAAAACTTCACTCTTTACCTCATCCATGCTTTAACTAATTTAGCAGCACTCAATAACGTCACAGGATACAAAGGCCAAGTAGTTCCCTCACCATCCCTCACCCTTTCGTTAAATACCACAATTAAAATGAACAAATTACGTGTATACGATGTAAAAGGCTATTGCCAACTGTTAAGATTAATTATGTTTAAGATCATCTTTGTATATAGAAATATGTTTGAAAATGCAAAGTCATTTTTACATTGCAATTTTCCTGTTCTTCCTCTGTGACTTGTATGCACTAGACTGCCTGCTTAGCTCACAGCATAATACCAGACACCTTGGTCCCTGCTGTAGGAAGTAACAATCCAGTTGCTTGACAGAGTTTAATTGTGGACACAGTAAAAACTCTCTGTATTTACGCAGCTAAACAAACTCCCAACAGTGACTGGGCCCCACTCTGTCTTTGGTCCTCTGAATGTGAAGCCACTTATACAATGGGTTGACAAAGCAAAAACTTGTAATTCCTTTTCTAACCACTTGGCTAAGAACATTCTTAAGTTCCCATGCAACAGGAAGCACCTGTTCTGCCCTCTTCCGCATCTCTCAACATTCTGCTGCAAGTGCTGACCATTCTTTTTGGTAGTGCAGTACTGACAATGTCCAAAATCAATAACAACGCTGAAGGAATCACTCGCAGAGCACCAGGAAAGGCAGTGAGGTGAAGGTCTAATTGACGGCTGACTGAACAGTCAGATCAGATGGTCCTCGAATGCAGCCCTGAATATCATTTGTTCTGGTGAACTCCTTCATTTCCAGTTCTCCAGTATAATTTGTGCCTGTTCAGCTGCCTGCCTTCAAAGGTCCAGCACAGCTATAGCTTTTGTGCTCCTGAGATGCTGCTTGGCCTGCTGTGTTCATCCAGCCTCACATTTTATTATCTCTCTCTCTCCCCCCCCCAGCACAGCTATAAACTGCTTCTAATGAAAACAGGAACAGAATGGCTTGAAATTCCACAGCAATAAAGACAACCAGAATAGTCTTGGTGATTTTCCATCATGCACGCAGATTTTCAGGAGTGGTGATGCACAATTTAATTCTTTCTTAACCTAATGTTTTCATTGCAACAAAAAAAATTGCACACAAACATTTCTTTAATTCCCACTGCACTGTAATGCCTCTTGTTCAGAAGATAGGAGTCTTATATTTCAGATGCGGGCAAGAGGATGGCACAGTTGCTTAATTTAACTGATGCCAAGTGAATATCTTCCACTGAAAAGAAACACTTACATTTATGTCACATCCAAACGATATCTGCATGTCTTGATGAAACAGTTTGTTCTGATGTTGGGCTCTCACCCACCAGCTGGAGAGCCTCAGAAAGCCACAATGCTGCCATTTGGGTGACAAACCTGCCGAAGCTGCTGGTGAGATTGCTGGTGGGCCTTCTTTTGGACATACTGAGAAGGCTTTTCTCCTGCCAGAATTATACCCCCTTGGAATCCCAGGATTGAGGATGACTCAGGTCACAAGTAAGTCGTGGGTATGGGAGTCATGTTCATGGGCTCAGGGTCGCAGGAAGAGGGACAAAGAGTGAGTGGTTCTCAGGAGGCACTTACCTTCCTGATGTCTAGTCCCTTAACTGGGCATCAAAGCCTTTAATGGAGGGATTGACCGCTCCTGGAGATAGCCAGTGGTCACATAGTCATGCAGCAAGCCATGTGCAGTTGAGTCAATTCCAACACAACTGCAGCAGGATGAAGCCTTTGAGTATTTACTAATACACTGAAAGGCCTCAGTTAGTGGTCTCCCTAAGCCATTCTGCTCAACAATTCATTCAGGTGAAGTTGGAAAGGCAGTGGTGTTCAGGGACTTACTTAAATGCCCTTTCCACCTCCTGCTCAACATTAGTGAGAACAAAAGATCCTGTAGTTATTTCTGACAGTGTAGCACTCCATGTGAGGTACTGAATTGTGCTGTCAGAGGAGAGCTGTTCAGAGCATCTCAGTCGTTAGGGCAGCAATATTATCAGACTGTCTCTACCCTTGCACAAGCTGCATGACTGTGTGCAATTCTGGACACCACACTACAGGAAGGAGGTGATTACACTGCAGTGGCTGCAGAAAAGATTCACAGGATGTCATGTGGGCTGGAGCTTCGCACCTATAGAGATAGCCTACATCGAATAGGGTCATTGTCCTTAGCGCACAGAAGGGTAGGCCTGATTGAGGTTTACACAATTATGAGGGATTTAGATATGTTGATAGGAATTTTTTTTTACCCTTAGTGAAAAGGGTCAATTACTAAGGGGCATTGATTTAAATTAAGTGGCAGGAAATTTAGGGAGGAATTACGAAGTTTTTTTTTCACCCAGAGGGTGGTCTGTATCTGGAACTCACTGACTAAGAGGGTGATAGATCTGTGAAGTAGCACCAGAAGATGTTGGACTACCGACAACGTGCTGGAAGATGGGGCTAAAGTACATGGGTGCTTATTGACCAGTGTGGACACAATGGGCCAAAGGGCCTCTTCCTGTGTTGTAATACTCTGTGATTCTAAGCCATACTGATTACACCATGTAGGCATGATGGAAAAAGGAAAAGTAAGACTTTACATTGTGTAATAAAATGTTACTGCATTACGCTTTTGCTTAGTCCAATATTATTCTTCTGCATTGTTTTTCCATCATGTCCATTCTTGGCATTGTGCAGTAACTCATCTTTTTACTTCCATGGAGGTGAATAGGAAGGCAAGAAAGCATTGGGAAAATATTTAAGTTGTCTGTGGGTCTACACTGTGTGAAATGGGATGATGGAGGGAGTTCCACGTTCAACTGAATTAGAGCTTCAGCTGTGATCTCTGTGAAACTTAAATTAAAAAGGCAACCCCTGGCATTCCAGGCAGCAAAATGAACACCAACTTCATTATTTTCTTCCTTTCCCTTCTTTGATTCATTTGAAGGGAAACCATACAGTCCCAAACCTTGTTAGTGCACAATATTGTGCAGTGCACTGGCTCTAACATACTTTCGGAACCACCAGTCTGAATGAAAGTATCATGCAGCTCTTGGGGAATCTGGCACGTGCTTGCAGGGCTCTTTTTGTAGTTACACGTTGGCTGCACATTATTGGTGGGAAGCATACAGGCACCGAATTTATAGGCAGAAAGATCTACAGGGAGAGTTTCAAAAACCCCACCATACTGTTCTGTAGTTGTAAATCTTCCTTACTGTCCTGTTTTAACACCAGTACATTGATAACTTG
Source organism: Stegostoma tigrinum (assembly GCF_030684315.1). Taxonomy (NCBI): domain Eukaryota; kingdom Metazoa; phylum Chordata; class Chondrichthyes; order Orectolobiformes; family Stegostomatidae; genus Stegostoma; species Stegostoma tigrinum. Next base: position 17,528,236 of record NC_081371.1, read on the forward strand.
TTACGGTCTCTCTACCTTAATTAGCTTGTACAGTTTTGGATCACTTGTTGACACGTGACTCTTAAACCTACCATATTATTCCAGTCATTTTGTTAGTTTCCAGCACTACCTTATTTTTAACTTTTTGTAATTATCTCTCTGCCACAATTAATTGGATTACTTGTCATCCCCTTCACTTACTACTGAGCTGCTGACACTTTGCACACACAGTCTGACACTTTCCAAAACCTGCAGAGACTAATTATTCAGCCTGTCCACACTCCACACACACCATGTGTACAATCTTTTGATCTTTCTGCCTGTATGCTTTTCTTCACTCTTACCTGATGAAGGGTCACACTCTGAAAGCTTGTGACTATAACTCGGTGCCATGTGACTTCTGACCTTGTCCACCCCAGTCCAACACCAGAACCTCTACATCATTATTAGAGGGAACATTCTCGCAGTTGATCAGTATTGCTGGTTTCTCTGTAGTATATGGAAGACTGCACGTTGTCAGGTGCACCCTGCACTTAAGCAAAATCAATGTGAGTATAAAGCCTAAAAACCCACCCATTCAGACTAATATCATCATAGGAAAATGTCACAAAATTACCAGTCCAGACAAACAACACATCAGTCGTTTGTCTTGTGCATCATTATGCTGCTGACTAGGAAATTTATCCGTGTCAGGGCCCTGGGACGATCTACAAGCTAAAAGGTCGGGATGTTTCTGACAGCTACATTAACCACTTGCTCCAGCTGGCAACAGGCTGCAGATGTCGGACACCACCTGACACATCCAGCTGGGCCTCCTAAAACCCAGCATCTGCCTGTCCTCCTTTGACTGTGTCGCCTGTGGGTGCCCTGCCTTTGCTACTGCTTTCTCCACTGTCCAGCTCTTAGACCTTGCTACTACTGCTGTTGATGGTCACATTCCCGAGCTGAGTCCAATCAAAGGCGGCAACACATTATGCACCATGACATAGTTAAAATTGAGAAAACCTTCAAGCAGTACAGCAAGAAACTCTCATCAGAGGTTTTTTGAACCCCCTCCCATCGCCAGGTAAGAAAGCAGCTGCAAATACTGAGTAGTTTTTGCAGTATTGTCTTGGGATTAATTCCATTTCTCAACTGTGATGTCCCCTTGCTTTCCACTGAATAGTTGGAGAAGCCTGGGAAACCCATGAATGTGTCATGAAGTGTAAAACTCTTAATTGGATAATTAGCAAATGTTAATTTCCTTCATAATTTGGTCCTCACTGGGAAATGACCTGATTGTTCGTGGTTCATTGATACAGCACAAAAATCTCTGAAAAAGAGAAACAACATGCATTTATATATTCTCTGATGCTGCTTGGCCTGCTGTGTTCATCCAGCTCTACACCTAATTATCTCTATCACGCATTTATATAGCATCTTTCATAGCCATGATGCATCAAAATGTACTTTCAAAGCAGTGAAATACTTTTGAAGCATAGTCACCGACACAGCTTCCACACGGCAGCATGTGATTAGAACAATATCGATCTTTGAGAAGAACGGCGGCCTGAATATCAGAGGCAAATCCCGCCTCTTCAAAATAGAGCCTACAATATGAAAGATGTAACACTGCTTTACCACCTACATCCAACAGGCGTCACGTCCAGCAGTACTGCACACCCTCAGTACTGCATCATATTGTCAGCGTAGAGTTTTCAATGCTCAGTTCCTAGAACAGAATCTCATGTTCTTCCACAGGGCCAGTTCGGTGGCAAGGGACATTGCAGGAAAGTAACATACTCCTGCTTCTATTCCAATTACGTCCATGGTGGCAATGCTCAGAAATGGCTTCCTGTCCCACGGCAGCTGAGAAGTTAATGTGGGCAATGAACACTTCCTCTGTTGTTGTGAACCGAGCACAAGCTGAGAAGAGGTGGTAGGTAGTGGGTGGTGGGTGGTGTGTGGTGGTTGGGGGTGGTGGGGGGAGTGGCGGTGTGTGGGTCTCTGGGTAGGCTGTTGAAATCCAACCCTGCTTGCTGCTGCAGAAACCTTCCCCCTCCCCAGCAACACCAATCCTGCAATCTGTTACCTACCATTGCTGTCTTTTTTTTGGGTCCCACTTCCATCCCAGGCCTTCGGTGAAATACAGGAAGCAGCCAGGCCCACCTCAGTAACCCATCCCCTGTTAGAGAAGGTCTGCTGGCTGTCAGTGGGTGGTATTTCAACTCATAAGCCTTTGATCATGGGGAAAGATCTGCCACTGCCAAGACGACTTCATCTCCACAAGATTCCAATCTAATTTAGGATCTGGCCACCCAACTTTCTGATTCAGACGTTCAGTTCTACTAATGATGCCATGGCTGATGCTTAGGAGGAGAAAGAAGAGTCTTATCAAAGATCTTGGTGCATGTTTCATTCAGATGTTGCAAAAATCTGGATTCAGTGGTAACTTGTAACAACTGCAGAGTAGCTGCAAATATTTTTCTTGTTCAAAATACTGAACCACAATATTTTTCAAAGTGCAAGGTGCAGGAAGTGTGTTATCATTTTTAGGTTTATAGGTTTCTCATGTTTCGGGCCTGTATTTTTTTGGTAAATGAGATTATTATATGTGGGCAGCAGTTCCATGACAGGAGTTCTGTTCTGCATTCTGCCAGACAGTGAGTTTATGTGGTTTGAGTGGTGGAGACGAAAGGAATGCTCGGATTGTTTTACTGAGGAGGTGCAACTTATTTATGTCTCAAGGCATAAGCAGTGGCCTGTTAGTATGTCATGTGGAGACTTTGAGTCTTCCAAAGTCCCATACAGGTGTAATAGGTATAGGGTTATAAACAGTTATGCTGTTAATCCATTTACTTCTGAGATTAAGTACTTAATTAGCATTTCTACATAGATACAAATCTAATGTGCTTTACCATGCCAAGGGAAAGAGAGAGTAAAGTAAGTCATTTTTGAGATCAGTTTTGATGTTAAATGTCTACACCTCCACAAGGATAACACAGAGATGCAATTTTGTTGGGGTGTGATGTGCTGCTGTCTGAGAAGAACAGGAGTGAGAAGTAGTCCTATACCTGAAGTAGAAAGATGCTTACACTACTCTTTCCGATTGAAGAGACACAGGGCAGAATCTTTTAGGAGCCAAAATGAAATTGGTTATGGAGAGAATTATAGCAGAATTACACAAGTCTGGCAAGGTTTATCTCAACAGCAGGGACAAGTTGCTGTACCACCTGAACTAAGTTCCAGGGGTTGATGCAAGATTCTCATTATAGAACATAGAACTGTAGACCCTTCGGCCCACAATGTTGTGCCAAACTTTTACTGTAATCCTAAGGTCTATCTAATCTCCACCCCTACCTTATACTATCATCATGCTTATCTAATAGCCGCTTAAATGCCCCTAGTGAGGCCGACTCCACTGTCCTGTCTGGCAATGCATTCCATGCCCCGAACACTCTCTGAGTAAAGAACCTACCCTGACAGATTGCGGGGTTGCCGTTGAACATATTTATGACCTGTTATTGACCTAATTAATTACACATTTCATGCCATTCATATGCAGCTTCCCATCAGACCACACAACATAACCAAACTAGACAACCTGAATTCTCAACATGGTTGTCACAATAGGTACTTGGCAATTTCAGATCATAATTGGACGCCAGAGTCCCAAAATCTCAGGGAAAGCCTCTAAGAACCTGTATGTCACATGTCAATCCACTTAGAGTACACTTCCTGAATGTCAATGCTGCTCCTCAGAATGTATTAGTAACTACCATTGTGATGCTACAGCAAGGTTACTGCGGTCAGGGACATGTACGCAGCTTCTGCACTGGACAAGCAGCATTCCCTGTGATTTTCAGCAGTCCATGTGCTGCAGTGAATTCCATAACTGGTTGTCTATGCTGCAGTCGACATGCAGGCACTAACCGCTATGCACAGGACTTTGGAGCGGCTGCACACACACAGCTTAGAAAGAACATTGCAGACCAGGTGCATCTTCAACCTGTTCATTTACCACCAGTAGTACATACTCAATATAAGCCTATCTGGAATCTTGTAGCATCACTGCTTTGCCTTGCCTTTTCCTGCTTTGCCACTTCCACCGGAGATACCCAGGCAGACAGTACCACTGTATTCTTTGCCCTTTAGCACAGACACAAAGCCAGGAAGCCCACTGTGAGCCTTGGTGGGAGGTAGGAAGAATAGTAAAGACAGAGTGGGGGGATGAGGTATCAGAGAGAGGATGGTAGCACATATACTGGCAGAGCAGAGACATCTTCCTATGTCAGTGTCCATTCCTCCAGATGACTGAAAATGCACTGACCTGGGTGGCAATCTTAGACAAGGCTGGCATGGTCTGGTGTTGTGGTGTCCTCTGCCAGTCTCAGGGGAAGGAAACATCCTGTGTCTGCACCACCATGTCCTCCAGGGCCTTCAGGCCCCTGCCCACAAACAGGATGGCAGTGTCCCTTTCTCCAGACTGTATGGAGCAAATGTCAGGAATCACGCAGAGCAGTTCCAGAATATCTGTGCTTGTCTGGGTACAACCTTTTAAACATGGCACCCGCACCAAGGATGGCAGTCCATTCTGGGATATCCCACCAGTGGTGATCAGTTCCAAATGGAGCTGCAATTGGGTGTGAAGGAATGCCATGGGGCAGGCTAGATAGCTGACGAGGTGAGTTTGTAAGATACAGTAAGACATCTCACCAGACCTCACAGTGAAAACCCTCATTAAAATCAATTAAGCTGGCACTTGCCCAAAATAAAATTCAGGCCAATAGTTTGTGAATATTTAAAGGAGAACAACAGATTCACTTACTTTGGGCAGCAGGGAAGGAATATATAGTATAACATTCCTTGAAATTGAGTTCTGGCTGGGAAAGTAAGCCAACAGAAATTGAGAATACTGTACTTTTAGACAGGTTCTAGGGGATGAAGTGTCCACTTAAGGGATTGTGTAATATATATACGTAATGGAAGATTTCTGTTCTCATTAAAAGTTAAATGGATAAACTTCTTCTGTAACTTAAAGTATAAGACACTTACAAAAAGAACATAACGTTTAGTCAACAGTGTTTTTCAGTCATTTGTAACAGTAAAAGTTTTAAAACATGGAATCTTGACATGTCATTCCTTCAGCAAGAATTTTCAAAGTTATTGCTCACTACAGAGATCATATGTCACAATAAAAATTCCTAGAAATTTCTAGCAGTGTATTTCATAATATCAAAATTTTCTTCCACTTTAAAAATTTCCAAAACCATCTTTGTTTCAATTTCACTTCAGCTCAAAATTGAATGGATAATAACATTTGGGTATAGTCGCAGATTAAGTCATAACAAGCTCCTTTCCCATTTCTATTTTATATATATATTATGCTCCAGGATGTTGGGTTTCTGTTTTCCAATGAAAACCCAAAACCTAGTGTCAGAAAGAGGAATTTCACTTCCACATTAATGATGCAGTGGTCTTGGTCATATGCCTTTAATCAAGGCTATTTTACGTAGTACATTTTTTTTCTTGTGCCGTCAGCTTCTTTGAAACTGTTCATCAGCTTTTCTTTGATTTTGCAGGCTGTTACTTGTTAAGAAAACAATTATGGCAAAAATTCCAAGAAATACTGAAGTCTATAATTGGAAGGTGCCTTGGAGAGATTTTGTTCTGTCCTAGGCTATTGTACAGCTTTACCTTACTAACATGTCACTCAAAAGACCACTTGAACGTCAAACTACCAACATTTCTCTTTTGACCTTGTCCACGTTGTAGCTACATTTTTATATGTATCCTTTAACTTTCAATTATATGCATTTTTAGAAATTTCTGTGAAAGTTTAATTCAGTTTCCTTTGACCATCATTTGCATTAAGAATTTTAACCTGTAGATTTGTCATGTTACATTAAGTAATATCTTAAAACATGCTTTCTCCATGTCCTGCAGGATATTTATTGCACTTACGCATATTCTACAATCTATCAAATGAAGACACAATCTTATTTTCTTATATCCATAAAATGGTAGAACATGTTTCTTTTATCTGTCAAGGTCAACTAAGAAAGAAACTTATCAATAGATCTAATTCCTTGGTTCTAGATGTAAATTCAGCATTTTTTTAAAATGTCACACACTTGTCTGCACTTCATCAGTGTCTGATTGGGTTTGTTTACCCAACTGGGGATGGGAAAATTAATTCACACGTGCAAGAGTTGTTAACCTCTTAGTTACCGAAACTACTCATTTAATTTTTATTTTGAATAAATAATATCTAACAGTATGAATGTAACTCAATTCCGAAGCATTTCTATTCACTATTCTCTGATTGTGAATCAAAGTAAAATCCCACACTGGTCAAAGTAGAACCATTGACACATCTGAAATAATTGGAGGAAGTTTTAACCAAAGGACAAAAAAATGCACTGAGTAGGAACAGTGTTTGTAAAATTTGTATGTTTGAAACTCTGGCTTGAGCAAGTAATTTTGCTCCAAATTGCTGATTACAATAACTTGAGTTTTCCGGGATGTATTAAACCAAAAACACTCAAGTGCTGATTAGACCCAATTTTCATGAAGCAATATATATGGACTTCTCTCATCCTTCCTATGAAGCTATGCAGTGTCCTTGTTGTCACACAGCAGATGACTAAAGGAGATGGTATACAGGTGCTTGAATGCAAGCCTGTTGGCCTGGGTGGAGAAGTTCCTTTACTCAAATTAGAGTTAGAGTTGGGGAAGAGAGGAAAAATGCCATCTTACTTTCTTCACCCCTTGTCCCTTCTGCTGCAGTTGATTTTGCTCTGCCTGGTCTCATGCCCTCTTTTCATTTCTCATTCAGACTGAGTGACATCCTGGCAAGCTGTCTATGACCAGTCACTTCCATTCTCCTGAAGACTCCTGTGAGGTAGAGCAGGGGGAGGTGGCACCACAGTGGTAATGCTAGTAATCCAGAACTCTGTGTTAAAGTTTGGGAATCTTATGGCACAATGATGGTGTCACTGCCTAAAAATGCCAGTTTCGAATTCCACCAGTCTCAGAGGGGAATCGTAACCTGTTGGAATAGATCGATTAAAAGTATCTCTAAAGCATTGCACAGACTCCTTTTCAGCGGAATTCTCAAAGAATTTGCAGAATATGTGTGGATCACATGTTGGTGAAGTCTTGACAACGTGTCTCAATCTCCTGATGTCTTTCAGAGGTAGAGATCCTGCTCACTAAGTCAGCAGCAGTTCAGTACCCCTAGACTTAAACTGACATCAATGCCATGTTCCCTCGCTGTAGGATAAGCGCTAGACAACAAATACTGTGAGACCTCCTCAGTGAGTACCTATAGGTAATTCTAAAGGCAACTGCCCCCTGCAGGCATTACTAGTGCGAGTTTCAATCCCGAATGAACGTGGCGTCTTTTCAGACATTGATGACACATCTCAGAGGCAGGTGAGACTTGGACCTGGGTCTCCTAACCCAGAGGTAACCACTGCGTCATAGGACCAGACACCATACTCAAGAAAGCTTTGTTGTGATAGTTGATGATTTCAATTGTTATAGTCATACAACAGTGGGAAAGCAAGAGTTTGTCATACTTGGACTTGATGACCAATATATAGAGGCTAGTATATTTTGAAAAAAAGCTACCCGAAACAAATTAAAGCAATTAATAAATTGTTTTTCTTCTGAATCTGTGGCTGCAACAAATGAGAGCTCAATCACAATAAGGAAGAAAATCTAATAATAAAAATGGAAGCAGGATGTGGCAAACTCCTATTTATTGATTTTTTTCCTTTCAATCTGTCTGGTCAATGTCTCGAACATTCCTTGCGACCACACTGAACAACTCTACGTAGAAATTTCTGACTAGACCTCTTTGTTCACTCACACCTTTCACTGTTATTTCATCTTCCAAAAAGTACTATTCTACAGTTTAGAAATGTCTTTCGAAACTTTCAAGGCAAGTTCTGTCCTTTTATGCTTCTTTTACTTTCTTATTATGTCCAATACTTTCATATGTTTAAAGTATTTTTATAGTTTCTATCTCGCCATAAAAGATGTTTTCCCTGTTTGCCATATGTAATGACTATAATCCTCAAATTTTAGCTCCCTCATTCCTTCAGGCACTGCTCATCTCTCCCTCATTTAGACTCCCTAATACACTATGTCTCTCTATCTTGCACTGTTTCACTCTTTCACAGTGCAGCTGCCCTTTCTCAGATAGCATCCCTGTCCTTCCCTTAATCTCCATTCACCACCCACACAATTCCTCTCATTAAGTCATGAGCTGCCTTTTTCCTCTATAACCTATCTCTCCCTGCTCCCAGTGCATCCTCTCCTATCCCAAATGCTGTCTCTTTCCATCATCCTTTATCTCTCAACTTCTCAAGACTGCCTTTCAGTCTTTGGCTTTATCTCATTAAATCCCATGCTCTCTCTTTTCCATTCTCTCCATCACAAATACAGAACCTCCATTTCACTGCTTTTATCCAGCATTCCCTCATGCAGTTTCTCTACTTGTGGTTATTGAGCTATACACAAAAATCAGGGCATCAGGCTGCAAGTAATTCTACATCCACCTTGTAAATAATGTGTACGCTTAGCCTCACAAAACTCTTGGTGGAAAGTGTTTACAAGTTGTAACATTTCTATTACCCAACATATTTGAAAGTTAGAGATAATGGGAACTGCAGATGCTGGAGAATTCCAAGATAATAAAATGTGAGGCTGGATGAACACAGCAGGCCAAGCAGCATCTCAGGAGCACAAAAGCTGACGTTTCGGGCCTAGACCCATCTGATGAAGGGTCTAGGCCCAAAACGTCAGCTTTTGTGCTCCTGAGATGCTGCTTGGCCTGCTGTGTTCATCCAGCCTCACATTTTATTATATTCGAAAGTTACACTGTTCTGCTCATTTTTGCGAATTAATTAGTTCTAGTTTATTTAGGAAATTAAATGAGAAGAGTAGAAGCTGTGAGGAGACAATTTATATAAAATCTCAGATAACAAAAAGTGTGAAGCTGGATGAACACAGCAGGCCAAGCAGCATTTCAGGAACACAAAAGCTGACGTTTCGGGCCTAGACCCATCTGATGAAGGGTCTAGGCCCAAAACGTCAGCTTTTGTGCTCCTGAGATGCTGCTTGGCCTGCTGTGTTCATCCAGCTTCACACTTTGTTATCTTGGATTCTCCAGCATCTGCTGTTCCCATTATCTCTTATATAAAATCTGTGTGTGTTTGGTGAAATAAATTTTTTTTAAATATCCCATGTGTCTTATAACTTCTTACAGTCATATCATTATGGTGCACTAACGACAGGCACTGAATCCTCCTTTGTTCTTTATCTTACATCAAAAATATACTTTGTTTATAAATTATCTATAAGTAAATACAAGTATAAAACAGGTCTGTACAGACTTTGCAGAAAATACAGTGGAATTTTGACATTCCTCATTACAGCTTTAATCCAGTTGCAACAAAAAGGCATTTTCATGAAAATAAACTATTTACATTTCTATTTTGGTAATGTGGGGGATCTCAAAATGTAACAGTCCCTTGGTTTATTTTGGGAGAAAGACCTTAGACTGTGGCCTTTCCCCATTGTTCCTTAATGACAGCTTTGGTGTGTCCCCAGTCCTGGACCTTGGATGTGCTAGTCTACAAAACTCGGTCGAGGTCAACTCCCTTTGCACCGAAGACTAACAAGTTTCAGTAAGATCAAAGAGCCACAAGTGAAGGTACACAGAAAACTCTTAAAAGGAAGATGATTCAAATATAAGCCACGTGGTCCGCGTTTTACAAATGCTACTTAAGTTAAAGTTTATAAGTTATACAGGTCATGCAGTCTCTCCTTAATATCTAGGAGATTGTTAAAAACTACACCTGGTGCACCATTTCACTGCATACTTATAAAATAGGCCAACAGCTCTAACTTGAAACATTTATCGAGAGTCACAAAAACGCATTCATGGGATCACTTGGTTTCCATTGTGCAAGTTGACTTTTCAAACAAAGATTTATGAGTACTCTTTGCTGTTAATCAGTTCAATCAGATGCTCTGGATACCATTCACACTCACTTTTAGTTACTTCAAGTGACTCAGTTGTTAACAAACTACTCAGATTTGTGAGTAACAAAATAATAGATTTGCTGGCTGAATTCAGACTTCAAAGATTCGATTAGATTAGATTTATTCATTTGTCACACATATTAAGTATAGGAATACACAAGTACAGCAAAAAGTGCACAAAGTCACCATTCATTGGTGCCACTTGGTTACAAAACCCTGAAATAAAAGATTTAACAGAGCCAAAGTGTAAGCAAGAAAATAAAGTCCAGATCTCAGAGTCCCAAGTCCCACCTCCACAATGGTGCAGGCATTGTTCCCATCACTAGGCTACCATCAGCGCCTTACCAGCCCGCTCTCACCACCAACCATTGATGCCTCACAGGCCCGCTCTTTAAATATATTCTATCCCCAGTGAACATCGCTTCACATGTGAAGCTGCTCCATTCTCCTTATCCAGTCCTTTCAGGAACATCTTCAGCCACTTTCCCACTCTCCTGTCTCTGTGTCCACGACATTTTAACATTTGAAACATGTTAACATTTTAAAACAAATATAAACAGCTCAATGACAGAGTAATTCTGTGAATCTCAATTATTTTCCCATTTCCAGATCTACTGGGGCTCCCAGTCTCTCAGCAGATGATCAAGGTTCCAGTGTTGTCTATTATTTCACATTTAATTATTGGTGTGGATACTTATAACAAGATTACTGGTCTTAATTTTGTGAAATGAGAAGGGAGAAAGAAACTAATGTTTCATTGCTGCAGTTTTAAATGATCAGAATAGTTAAATCTTTGAAGTGATATTCATCTTGCTTTGTGTTCTCCAACAGGTGAAAGGGCTGCCAAAAGCAGGTGGCAATCTATCACACTGAATTGCGACGGCGTTGACATTTAATAGGGTTTTCAAGAACCCTGCATCATCGTGTCCTCCTTATGTACCATTAGACCTTTTGAGTTCTTTCCCACCTGAAAACTGGTCTTGTTCCAACTCACCTATGAAGGCTGGTACAAACAGGGATATGGACATTTGAATAATTGCTAAAGGGCTCATAGCTGTTAGTAGATAAATCCTAATGAGACATGTTTTTCACCAGTCATTTGTGAATTTCAGTCAAATGATTCACAGGTCTTTTAAGGTTGTGATGTAGATTCTTTTGTCATGTCAGTCACTTCACAGTGCTGTTTCTTTCTGTTCCTGGTACTAAGACTAACTCCCAATGACATGTAGCATGTATGTCTACCTGGTGAATACCTAGTCTAGCTATTCATCACTAGATCTTGCTGGAAGATATCAAATAATATCAGGTCCACTGCGCATGATCACTTACAACCAAACTCAAACCTTGCTGAGTGTCTTGAGGATTGGCGGCTTGAGGGAAATATGAAACTTCTTTAGCACAATGAAATTTTTGAAGAAGGGCTCTCACACATCAACATTCTAACATTAATTGTATATGTAGATCTCTCTATTACCCTCTACTGTCACCTTCAATGACAGGTGCATGATGCTCCTGGACATTATGTTCACTTAAATTGAAACTTTTTATTCCGCCTTTGTTGTCCTGCCCTTTTCCCTAACATAGATTCAAACTCATCTAATTCTCTAATTTCCTTCACATCTTCTCACACACATTCTTGGCGCTCACCATGTCTCTAAGATCCACTCTTTTTTCCTTACCCTAATCCCAAAAAGCTGACTATTCATTTCCCCTGCTGGCCTCTATGCTAGAGACATTAGAAACACATTCTTTCTGTTTAGGTTGTCTCTTTTCCCTGTCTTCACGCATGACCCTTGTGTGCTTTGTAAACAACTGTCCCATCTCCAACCTCTCCTTCCTAACCAACATCCTTGAACAAGGATAATGGGAACTGCAGATGCTGGAGAATCCAGGATAACAAAGTGTGGAGCTGGATGAACACAGCAGGCCAAGCAGCATCTCAGGAGCACAAAAGCTGACGTTTCGGGCCTAGAGCCTTCATCAGAAAAGGGGGATGGGGAGAGGATTCTGAAATAAATAGGGAGAGAGGGGGAGGCGGACTGAAGATAGATAGAGAAGAAGATAGGTCGAGAGGAGAATATGGGTGGGGAGGTAGGGAGGAGATAGGTCAGTCTGGGGAGGACGGACAGGTCAAGGAGGCGGGATGAGGTTAGTAGGTAGGAAAAGGAGGTGCGGCTTGAGGTGGAATGAGGGGATAGGTGACAGGAAGAACAGGTTAGGGAGGTGGGCACGAGCTGGGCTGGTTTTGGGATGCAGTGGGGGGAGCGGAGATTTTGAAGCTGGTGAAATCCCTCTCCACCTATCTTCTCCTCTATCCATCTTCAGTCCGCCTCTCTCCCTATTTATTTCAGAATCCTCTCCCCATCCCCTTTTCTGATGAAGGGTCTAGGCCCGAAATGTCAGCTTTCCTGCTCCTCTGATGCTGCTTGGCCTGCTGTGTTCATCCAGCTCCACACCTTGTTATCCTTGAACAAGCTGTTGTGTCCCTAATCCATGCTCATCTCACTCACAACACCATGCTTAAGCATGCCAACAGTGAAACTCTCCAGTCACTTCCCACTACTGCCAAAGCACTGTAATAGCCCAAAGCAAAATCACAAACGAAATCCCCGACATTGCTACTATCATGCATGATTCTTTGTTATTCTTATTACCCTGTCTGCAATCTTTAACATGGTTGACCACAGTGTCCTTCTGTCATTCCTCTCCTCTGTGGAAGTGGTGGTGTAGTTCTAGTGTCAATAGATCAGTAATCTAGGGACCCAGGCTCTATCCTCTTTGGATATGAATTCAAGTGCCATCATGGTAGAATGCCTTTCTCACAAATTCTTATTTTTCCATTCAAATTCCTTGATGGTCTCACCTCTAGCATCTCTGAAATCCTTCTAGCTTTAAAACTCTTTGAGAACACGTGCCTACCCCTGGCCCATAGCAGCTAGTGCACGGTGGATTTGAATTCAATAATGAAATCTTGAATATCAAGCAGTCTTGGTGATGGTGATCATGACAATTATTGATGAATGGTGTAAAGACCAATCTGGTTCATTCATGCCTTTAGGGAATGAAATCTGTCATCCTTACCTGCTGTAGCCTACATGTGGCTCCAGACCCACAGCAACATGTTTCACTTTTAGTGTCATCTAGAATGGTCTAGCAGGCACTCAGTTCAAGGGCAATTCAAGGTTATAGGCAACAAAAACTGGCCTTGTCAATTACAAGCTCTTCATAGTATCACAGAATCCTTACAGTATGGAAGCAGGTCATTTGATCCAGCAAATCCACACTGACTCTCTGAAGGGCATCCCAACGAGACCCACTCCCTACCCTATTCCTGTAACCCTGCATTCCACATGGCTCACCCACCTCACCTGCATATCCCCGGACACCATGTGTAATTTAGCATGGCCAATCCAACTAACCTGCACATCTTTGGACTGAGGTAGAAAGCCACGCAGATGGGGGAAGAATGTGCAAACTCCACACAGTCATCCACGGCTGGGCGTTGTGAGGCAGCAGAGCTAACCTCTGAGTCACTGTGCCACCCCTAAAAGAAAGAATTCTTTCCACTGAAAGAATGAACATAAAGTACTCATTGTGACTGCTCTGAGACGAGCATACTCTTATCCATTCAGAAATTAACAAATAGCCTGTTGTAGCTTCTCTGTCTAGACCACCATTATCTCCAGATTCCACCAAGAAGCTATTCTTGGCTGATACCTATTTCTTGCCTACCTGTTGCCACTCCTCAATGACATTATCTCAAGATGCTGAAAACACCCAGCTCCCCCACACTGCCACTTCTCCATGCCATTGCCTGCCTGTGCTCCTGTCTCAGCTCATCTGCTATTCAAATCCTCAGCCGATCAAGGCTATCCCAATGACTTCTCCCTCCAGAAACCCACTGCTGTTGTATCCTATCTCACACCAAGCTCCATTCATCCTATACTCCCTCGTCCACCAATGCCTTGTTTGAAAATTCTTATGTTTATCTTCAAATTCATCCGTGCCATCAGGCCCACCATCTCTGAAATTTCTTCTATCGCTGAAACTTTTGAGAAGTCTGCCTTCCTTTGTGTTTAGCTTCTTGTAGACACCTTGAACTCACTCAAGCCACCATTCAGTGGCTTGCATCTTCAGTGGTCTAACTCGTGAATGCTGGAATTGTCTCCACTAAATCTTTCTCTCTTGCACTTTCCCATCCTTGCAAAACTTCCGATAGCCCCCTGCACCCTTTGACAACGCTTACCTTCTCTTTGACTATCAGTCATTTTGTGCCAGTGTCAAGCTTGTGAAGTTTTACGACTTTAGAGTGTCACAGAAAGACAAGTTGCTGAAGTGGCAAAATGACAATGTTAAACTCCATTTACAAGCTCAACGAGGTTCTGATGAATAAAAGCTGCACTCTATCACGCCAGGATAGAAGGCAAATTCACAAATCGCCCTCTGTGAAAACCCCTGCCCTCACGAGTACAATAAAACTGCTATATTGGCCGAGCCTGTTATCGCATTAAAAGACATGAGAAAATGAAGCTGTAGAAGGCTAATCACTTATTCATATCTTGGCCTTTCATTCTGACGTACCATTTGTGTTTGTGCCGCTGTGGTTTGGGGCGGATGTTGCCTTGAAGTCCCCTCTCCTGGCTTCACTCCAGCGCAGTTTGCAGTTAGCACATTGTGCACTGAAAATCCCCACCCTTCTCCGCTCCCAAACATCTTCACACAAGCGGACGGCTGCAAAACGAGCAAGAAGGAGGAAGAAATAAAGCGTCATTCAAATGCAGGTACAAGTCAGAACTGTTCTCGTATCCAGTCGCAGAGAGAAACCGTCTCTCCTCAATGGATTTGCTTCCTTGATGGTGATGAAACTGACAAGTTGCTGAAATACATTTGCTGGATGAATCCAATCCTTTGCAGTGGGCTGCAGGAGCGTCTGATGACTGTTGCTGTTGGTAACGCGCTGCTGCTGTCTTCAGCGGCTGTAAGTTACGGTAGGTGAAACGGAACATCTTGTCCGCCGACACGCTGTTATTTTTCTTTAACAAATTGCTGCTTTGTGCTATCTCAAGAGGGAGTTCGCTCGGGAATCTTAGACGCTCAGGGGGGTGTCAAAAATAAAAGGCTGGGACGGTCTTGGAAGATCAGATGCTGTCACAGGGCTTTCACCTCCTCTCCCGAGCAACGAGGAGCCATGTCCGGGATGAATTTCAAGTAGGAACATTGGGATTAGATTTGTTTTTGGGACAAACTCAGCTCTTGCTCTGGCGCCGCAGTGTTGTATTAAGTGCATTGGAATGCAAACAGTTTCCAATTTGTATAAATATTGTATAATAAATCTTTTACTTTTTTTTGGTTGGGGGTGAAGTACATTTGAAAGGTCGGTCCCCATGGTCGGAGTTGAATGTTTAAAAAGTCCACATGCATTGTTCAACCCCGTTTCAGTCCTCATGTTTCCCACAGTACTTTCTTTAATTGCACTAAGGAATGCTGTTGATAGCTACTGAAGGTCTGTCAATCCAGAGAAACTGAGTGGTACAGCAAATTAACATTTCTGAGAGTTTGAGTTCAAATCCGAGCCAACCTCAAGTAAGATCACATTCCTGGGCAGGCCAGGAGAGAGAAGCCGGAAAAGGGGGACATTTGGTTCATATGGAGCCAGTTCTGGATGAATGCAGAGCTGTTGATGTCAATGCTACACTGAGACTCTGTCGGAGACCACAAGGATGGCTGCTCTGTGACCATTAATACAGCAGGGGGCACTCTTCTGAGATGCTAGGTTATAATGATAAAGGTGTTCCGGCACCCACAGAAGGAGTCAATTCGGCCCATCGTGTCCACACCGGCTGTTCCAAGGAGCATCATGACCTCGCGCCGATCTCCTTTCCAACCTCGCCCCCCAATCCTTACACACCGTTTCTGTTGAAATAACTATCCAGTGCCCTCAAGTGAACCTGTCTCCACCGCATTTCCAGTGCATCCCATTCTCCAGCTACTGCTGTGTGAAAAAGGTTCATTTCTCAGACCACCCTTGCTTCCTTTGCACATTACTAATTATTGAGAGAGGATTTTTTTCTGCATCGTATTGCATATTATCCGGGAGCACTTGACCATTGACTCATCACAATTGCTCTATTTTTGTTGGCACTGATAAGCTGCTTTCATAAGCACAATTGCCCCAATTGCTAATAATGAAGGCAGAATAAATGTATAGGTTAGGTCGTACCTTGTCAATGAGGGAATAATGACCTTTATAACTTTATACACTCCATAACGTCAGTCTTCTGTTGGTAACACAAAGTTCAACTGCACTTACAACAGCTTGTTGTTTGAATGACGTATTAAACTAAATCCCAATCTGCCATGTGTAGTGAACCTAAAGATTCTTTGTACCATTTTGTAGGGTTCTTTCAATGTTCTGGGCAATATTTAATCCTCAACTGACATTACTAAAACTCAATATACTGTCAATATCTCATTGCTGTTTGTGGGACTTTGCAGTCTGCAAACTGGCAGGTGCATTTTCAACATAGCAACACTGACTACCCTTCAGAAATACTTTGCTGGATATAAAACACTTTGGGTTGCCCTGATTTTATGAATGAGGCAGCTTACATAATTGCTGAAAGTAAGATGCAACAGAATATGGAAAGGAGGAACAATTTGGACATAAACTTCAGTTCATAAATCACATGACAACCCTAAAGTGTATATTTTCCATAAAAATAGTATAATAAGTCCAGAAAATACAGTTAAGTACAAATTCTTTATTTTTGGTACACCGTTATAAATAAAATAATGAGATAAAGCAAAAACAGATATGCTGGCAAAATTATTCAGCCTACTTTTAAAAATTACATTTTATCATCATCACAATATCCAAGGAAATTATTCACTGAGTCATTTTTGAAAGGGAGCACAGATGATAGCTTTCCACATCCTGGAGCTCCAGTATTCTGAATTGTACTTTGGACTTTTGAAGAGCACTAAATTTCCTTGATCATCTTATGATAAACATTTCTTCTTAATGAACAACACAACAGATTTGCTGTCCACTTATTTCTTGCTGTTTGTGAAATCTTGCCCTCTCATTCTCTGTAATAATACCTATGACAGTGATGCTTGACACATTTCATAGATGCAAGTCCTGCTTTCCTTAGAAACAGGATCAAGACATTACCCAAACCGATGAAAGCTTCTATTTGAAGCACCCATGTAGCCCCCATAATATTGATGCTCAACAAGTTCTGCACGTTTACAAATTCATCCTGCGTTACAGAGTCATGGCAAATCATATTTTCATCATAAAGTAACTTGTGAAAAGGATTCACCCACTATAGAGTGAACAAATAAGTGAAATACCATAAAGACCAAAACAGCAACATACGTATATGCTTGGTATATGAAAATTCAGGTCTTTAACTACAGCATTATAGCTATGCATTATCAATCCCTCAAAACCTACAAATATTTTATTCATGGTTTGATCTTTTAACCTGGGTGCTGGAAACCCAAATTTAAAATTCAGTTACACTTCTGCACCATTATATTTCCATTTGTGACAATGTGTACATTTTATGGCGAACTTACTAACACAGTACTGTCTTTGGAAATGTAAGGATATATTTCAAGAGTGTCCTGGCACTAAGTGCTGTTCTGGAGAGCTGGTGCAGGCCCTATGTGCAGAATGGGCTCCTCCTGCACTGTAATGCATCTGTGATTCCGTAATAGACTGAATTTCTGTGTAGCAAAATGTCTTAGCCTGGGCCTGAGTATGTCACTACTGTTTGGTTGCCTACCTGCACTGAGGTTTTGTCTTGATCATGCTGTTTTGCAGAGGTGCAGATTGTTTACTTTCTAATTTCTACTTACAGAAGTTGGCTGGATATGAAAGAATAGTTCACCAGCTCAAGAAAATGCATACACTAAAATAATTGAGGCACAAACAATTAAGTACTGCTTAGCTTTTTCTACCAGTATACAAAAATTTGTACTTACAAACCTGTGGTTGAGGTGATGGTAGGTTTAGGGGAATTAGATGTTCATCCATCTCTATCAGCATATGCTGTATCCCATTTTCTTCGTAGTGAAGTAGATGATCCAAAATGCAAAAGCACAGAGCTTGGAATAACAGATGTCATTAGCATGGATCAGCTTGTAGGGTATTGTCGTTTGTATATATGTAGGACAGGGTTGAGGCCAGCACTGAGCAGACCCAAACAAAGACATTACAAAGTTGGCACACTATTGAAGCATCTCATACCAAATCTCATCACAGCCATATCCAGTGTACTGCACAGCCGCAATGCTAGTCACAAAAAGGAATCACATATCCATGCAGATGACTTGACACGAAAGCATAATCGCAACCTGATATACTTCTGACTAACTCCAGTTTACATGTTATCCTTCCAGGAACATCTGATCAAAACTAAAAAGATCAAAACCAGAAACAACCTCTTAACCAAACTTGTGTGATCTACTTGGGGTACTACTACCACAACACTCTGGACATTAAAATTAGAGGGAGTAAATTTAAAACTGAAATGAGACGACATTTCTTCAGCCAGAGAGTGGTGGGCTTGTGGAATTCATTGCCGCAGAGTGTAGTGGAGGCCGGGACGTTGGATGCCTTCAAGGCAGAGATCGACAAATTCTCGATCTCAAAAGGAATCAAGGGCTACGGGAGAGTGCAGGGAAGTGGTGTTGAAATGCCCATCAGCCATGATTTAAATGGTGGAGTGGACTTGATGGGCCGAATGGCCTTACTTCCACTCCTATGTCTTATGGTCTTATGGTCTTAGCACTTGCTCTGTCTTGCTCTGCAACAGGGTGCTGCATAAGTGTCCAGTTATCTCACACACACATCTTGCGGGTTCTCAGTTGAATGTGCATTGTAACTCAACACCTCTGCTCACACTTCTCCCTTGGCTTCCTGTCCTCACAAAGATCCCTTTCCCAAACAGCTACTAACTAATGAAAATCCATCAGCTGGTTGAATTTATACATGTTGCATCTCACACCACTCTGTGAGGATCTTTTCAATCCAACTACTGCCTGTTTTCCATCCTAAATCCCCATTTGAAGCAAACTTCCTGAACAAGATTCTACCGACAGACATCCCTTGGATCAAGGAATGGGAAACTCAGGAGGTCATTAACATGTGAGATAACAAGGTGTAGAGCTGGATGAACACAGCAGGCCAAGCAGCATCAGAAGAACAGAAAGGTTGACGTTTTGGGCCTAGGGTCTAGGCCCAAAACTTCAGCCTTCCTGCTCCTCTGATGCTGCTTGGCCTGCTGTGTTCCTCGAGCTCTACACCTTGTTATCTCAGATTCTCCAGCACCTGCAGTTCCTGCTATCTCTGGTCACTAACAAGTTCATTGTGAAAAACCCCATTGTGTCAAATAGCAGACTTTGAACTACCTTGGTGAAAATAACACTTGCTATACAGGCTCAGGACAATTCAACCAGTGGGGCCTTGATACAAACCCCTTATAGACTTGTGGAGAGACACAAACAATTCTGCAAATTACTGAGGAGAGGCCCCTCTATAGATTTACAGACAGACTGATCACCTCAAATTCTATAAATAAGGAGGCTATCACTTGGCTTTGGCGATTTGCATTCACTGAATAAATAAAGTAAACTAAAGTAAATGTAAGAGCATAATCAAAGTATAGGTGAGTAATCCTTACATCAGCATTGTACAGTAACAAAGTTCACCAAAAATAGTCTTCAACACCTCATAAAAATACAACTGAAATGCTGTTTCCACTTGATTTCCATATATAGTGCAATCAATCTTCTGTCTTTACCATTTCTATCTCTGGCTCTGTCTCTCTATCTGTGTGTCATCATCCGGCTCCGATTCACCCCCTCTCTGTCACTTAATGTGTCTGTCGCTTTTTTTTGTTTTTCCCATCTGTTGTAGATATTTTCCTCCAAACTGTTTCATTTAGCAAATCCATTCCCTGAAGTGCAAAATCTTGAAGATAGAAACGGTTTGCAAACTTTATTCACAATATTTGTATGAAAGAACATTACTATGGAGTATGCAAAAAAAAGTGGTTTTAAACAAGAGTTTAAGTACAAAGTCAAGGTATATACAATTGTTATGGTGTAATTGCAAGGGTTGTGTGGCATAGTTTTTCAGTGAATGAAGGATGTGTAAATTATGTTGGATCAGAAAACGGTGTTATGACATATCTTGTCATAGCAATACAACTCTTTAATCATTGTTCCACTCTGTATCAGTGATGTTGAGGCAGAGTTTTGCTGCAGTATGCTTGCTTTGCTCCTGATAATGTGATAATTGAGAACTCCTTTCAGAGCTCACCTTGCTTCGATCTGTAAATTCAGCGAAAATTTTTCGGACAATTGGTTGTCATTAACCTTCAGGTTCAGAGAGAAATGAATGGTCTACAGCTTAACATAGAGTCACCCGTTCATAGATTTTTGAAGTAGTGATTTAATAATAGCACTCTGCCCTTTGAAGCAAGTTACTCCAGACAAGTTTGATTGATTGTTTTTTCAATTGTTTGATTTGCGATTAAGTCTGAAACAGGCAGCAGCTCACATTTATTCTAGATTTCTGAACTGACCAAGTTTTAAAGATTTCAGCACACATGCTGTAACTTAGTAATGAACCACTACCACATCAGGGATACATTCTAAGTTTGCTGGAAGGAGTGGATATTAATTTAGTTGGTAGGCTGCTGAATGGTTACCATTCTCCTGTCCTAGACACTATCGACTTCTTTAAAATTGATGACCGGCACCCATCCAGACAAGTAACAACGATTCTATTCTCACTTGAGCCTCACACATGAACAGGCTTTAAAACATCAGGGTGTAAATAACTTATTATCTAAGAATCCCTACTTACCTTTATAACCTTGGTGTTAATATGGCGTGTGTAAATCAGCTTCTCTCCAATAGTAAGGTAAAGATTGCTAATGATGGGGTTTTACTTGTTACGCATTGGCATGACTGCCACCAATTATTTGCTAGTCCAACCTGGGATTTTATTCCTGCTCCTGTTATATTTTTGGAGAACCTGTCACATCAAATGCAGCTGGTCTACAGAGGAATACTCTCTCTTTACATTGCTTCAGGAGGAGCCCAAGAGGAATAGGTTCTGTAATTGACCTTAAGGTCCATCTATTTTAGAAGTTAGATCTTATGACCTTAAAACAACAAGCTAACTTGCATCCGATTGCAAACAAATACATTTTATATTACAATGCTCTTGGCCTTGAAAATATATATGTTCTGGAACACACTGTAAACACATTTGCCATATCTAAATGATAGTTTAGATTGTTGCCTTTACAAATGCAATTTGCTTGCAGAAAAGTAAGCTGACTGACAATATTATGGTTTCCTAGTGCTCCCAAGGTCCAATAATTTGTTTTGAAATCAAGACTCAGGCCAGAATTTTTGTTGGGTCCAGAGGGCCCCTTGCCATAGGCAAAATGGCACCCAAGCCCCGATTCAGAAAGACCCTGTCCCAAGTTGGCACCCATCTATTTTTGCCAGACCCAGGTCACATTTCACTCCTGTGTGGGTCATGAGAGTGGCTGTGTACTTAGCAGTGCAGTTACTGTCAGTGAGACTTATCACCTGGGGGCAGGGGTTGAAGCCTTGCTGGTTTGCAGGGACCTGTTGGGAACTGGCTTCAGATGCAGCCTCTACATTTCTGGAGGAGAAATTTTTGTCACTTGGATTGTGCTGTAGACGAGGGTTAGCTTTATCATGCAACCCAGCCATTGTACTCCCTCTCACCGGCATGATGGCTCAGTGGTTAGCACTGCAGCCTTGCACTGCAGGGACCCAGGTTTGATTCTACCCTCGCGTAACTGTCTGTGTGGAGTTTGCACATTCTCCCCGTGTCTGCGTGGGTTTCCTCTGGGTGCTTCAGTTTTGTTCCACAGTCCAAAGATGTGCAGGCTGGGTGGATTGGCCAGGCTAAATTGCCTGTAGTGTCCAGGGGTGTGTAGAGTTGGTAGATTAGGCATGGTAACTATAGGGTTACAGCAAAAAGGTTACGAGGTGGGTCTGGTTAGGATGCTCTTCAGAGGGCTAGTGTGAACTTGTTGGGCCAATTGGCCTGTTTCCACACTGTAGGGATGTCAAGATTCTGTATCATCATCCCCTTCTACTCCATGAACTAACAGTGTTACCTCCACCAGTTACTGGGTGACATTCCTCAATTTATGACCATTTCAGAGGAGACATCCGGAATCATTAAGCTCCTGGGTGAGGATGGATGAACTGGCTTCTGTTCTTCATTCAGCCACTCCCTGGCTTGGTTGCAACAAGGTTAATTGTAAAAGAATTCCCTTCCCTTCTGAATGCCCGTCTCCCAGATCAAACAAATTTTAAAAAGGGGCCATTTCAAAAAAGCTATTGTGAGTTAATAATGGAATGAGTTTCTTAGTTATTAAAATACAAGAAGAAACTAATAACAAAACACATATATACATATAGATTAGGAATAAGTCTTTTCTCACATTTCACTGTGTGGTCATGATTCTAAAGTGATTATTATCAATTTAGCACTCAATTAGTATTGCTACTGAGCCCCATTTTACAACTTCTTTCAATATTTTCACTAAGAAAAACATCACATTACTATGTCATCAAGAACAAGAGTTTCTGTCGCTAAGATACTTTTTACTACTCTTCTGATCATTTTAGCTTTCCAAGCTAAAGGTCAACATTTACTATTCTTTCCCACAACATGTGTCATATACTTCCCGGAAATGGTGAGCCCATCACAGTGATTCACATAAGTAGCACCACTTAAAATCAATACGTTTCATGGACATCTCTCAATAATTAAAACTTCAAAACACAACGCTCCACTTTTAATTTTTTCAATTTTTTTTGTTTGCCCAAATAATATCTTCCATGTTGGGATCTTTCATAAATGTACTCAACTATAAAGGCTTCAAAACTGGCATCTGGCCTCATTTGGGTATGCAGTTCATCTGTCCAATTAGAGTTTGCAAACCTTCCATTTCAGTTTTGGAAACTTCTGCATCTTTTTCCTGAATAGCAATGGGGCTAACATTTTCCAACTAAGATTGCAGATGCAAAACGAACTTAATCCATTCTCCCTGATTTCCAAATGCCCAAGAAGCTTGACTTCCAATTTTGAATTCTGCTTTAAACCTATTTATAGGCAGGTTTTCAAATTCACTGCTACCACTGCACACATCATAAAAATGCCTGAAAGCTGTTTATCATGTTGCTAGTAAAACATGACAGACTCAGCCTTGACCTGAAGACAGTCCAATTTTAATAAGACATTCCTGATTGTGAAAGACCAAACTCAAGAGACGTCTTTAAGCCAGTATGCACATGTATTTAATTTCCAGAGAGTCCCCACTGTGTCTGCTGCCTGTTATAAATGATGACAAAATACCTCTTACCTCACTGGATCCATATTCCTCAATGGTCACCTTCCCTGCTCACAGGAGTGGTTATCCTCTGTCACCGCCTTTCGGTTGCTGCGGGTGGATGAAGGAGTTTGTATAGGTTTCCAATTGAGCAGCATCCCTGGGCCCTGCTCATTGAAGTGGGGTATAGACCTTCCTGCTCCTCCCTCAGTTTCTCTTCAGTCAGACAATGTGGACTGAGAAATATAAAAATGAAAAAGCAAGTATTTGATTGTCTGTGTAGACAAACCATGTACTCTATCTAATCAACGCTTTGCAAGTTGGGAGGGTGCAGGTCAATGGGAGTGTATTAGTGGGAGGTTTGTCTGGATTTTGTTCCATCCTTTGCGTGTTGTGCTTCAAACCATTAATTATCCTATTGCCTTGCTCCTTCTGAGGTATGCTGATATACCATGACTATCATTCCCATTCAAAAGGTCACAGAATCACAGAGTCTGTGTGGTGCAAAGGGAGGCTGTTTGGTGCATTGAGTTACAGTGAGTCCTCTAAATGAGTGCATATGAGTTAGTGCCATTCTCCTTCTTTAACCCCCATATGCCTGAATACTTGTTTCCATTTATTTGGCCCTCATTCTCAAAATGTAGTCCCATGTGCACTAAACACTGGCTCTAAAATCATTTTTTTTTCGTCATACGTGACATTAGATCAAGCTGGTTATTTCAACTGAAGTGAGTAAGATAATCTCTCAAAGTCCTTTTCAGTGTAACACCAGGCATTGTTGACTTGCCTACTCAGTGGAGACCTGCTAAAATGAGCTATTGGATTCCAGCTTCGCAGGGGTTAAAGGTTGCAAAGAAATAATTAACTGTTACTATTGGTCATTTCCCTCCAATTTTCTGCTGTCCTGCAGGGGTATTTTTACCTGTCATGAGGTCCCATAGTGGCTGACAGTCCCTAGCTACTCTTCAAAAGAACTGCTCTCGAAATTTGAGTTATGAATGTCAGCACTCTGTTTACTTTTAACTATGAGGGAGCTCACAGCAGCACCCAATGTTGCTTTTGTCCAAAGTCAAATTAAAATAAACGAACATGAAGCCAGTTATGTCTGCAAGCAAAAACATTAACACAGACTCCAAGAATCTTCCATACGTAGACAGCCCTAATTGTTGTCATTAACACTTGCTGTACCATGAAGAAAGGTGATAGAATCACACCTCAGAATCTCCTATTGCTGACCTTTTTCTATTCAGTGGCAGAGCAGTCAAATATATCCAATTTGTATACAAAATAAATTGCTCTGTCGCATCTGTGACAATCTTTATGATCGTTGTAAGCAATTGAAAAAAAGTTTCTTCATTGTTATTCTATGCTCGGGTGAGGGTTGGAGAAGGTTTGTTAATGCAGGCTGGTGAAAAATGGGTGAGAGCAGGTCTCCATTTGTTCCCTATCACAGTGACGTTGTGGTATAATTTGTTCAGTAGCTTTCCAACATCAGTGGAATTCTTGGCTTCAGGGGAAATAAAGATGGAAATTGCTGAGGCACTAGCTCTAATCTTCCAAACGTCCTTTGATTCAGTAGCCAGGCCAGGACAAGAAAATTCCAAATGTTACAGCCCAACTTGTTTGAAAAATATCGTAAGGACAACGTCACTATGGAAAGGATAACAGCCTTCAATAGTAGTAAGGCACTTACAAGCAATAACACTGCACAAAATGAAGAAGTACTTCAACAAGTGTGGATTAATTAAGGAAAGCCAATGTGAAATTGTTAAGGTTAAATTACGTTCTACTAATTAGCTTGGAGTTTTTAATGAGACGAATGCAGTTGATGTAATGTGCATGGACTCGGAAAAGATATTTGATAAAGTGTCACATATTGGCTTGTCGTTAAAATTAAAGAACATGGAATAGAAGAGATGGGGCAGCATGGATATGAAGTTGGCTGACTGAAGATAACAAGAGATTAGTGATAAACAGTTGTTTTCAGATGGAAAAGGGAAAAAAGTGGGGTTCCCTTGGGTCAAAAGCAGGACTGTGGCTTTTCTTCATCTCTATCATCAACCTATTACTTGTATAGAGCACAACGTCGAAATCTGTATTGACACAGAACCTGGAGGTATTGTGAAAGGTGAGGTGGATGGTGATAGATTTCAGAAGGACATAGAGAGACCGATGGAATGGGTCGAGAAACAGGCAGATAAAATTTATTGCAGAGGAGTATTGAGTGATACATCTGTAAGCAGAATAAGACAGGCAGTTCATGCTTTAAGTGGGTCTGCAAGTGTTACTAATGATGAGTCCCTTAAGCATAATCCACTTTAATTTTGCTATATAGACTTGTGGATACAACAGTCAGGATCTCTTAGGAGTGAGATCTTTCATCTATTCATCCCCAAAAACTTTGTAACAATGTCTAATATGAATCAAAGAGATCGGGAATAGCTTGCAAATCTGGTGTAGAGTGGAGGTGATTCTATGATTCAACGAAGTATGTTTTTGCTGCAAGTTCACACCATTTCCAAACAGTACAAATGGGGTAAACTGAAGTACAAGATAAGGGAAGTCTACCATTTAGCTGAAGGCCTATCAATAGCAGACTCCACTGACATTTTTAGAATTATATGACTTCTTTACTTTGTATACATTAACTTGTTATTTTCAAAGTTTACACACTTTCTTGACTTGTTGGGATGTTGCTAAAAGGTATAAATGTTAATGTTTCTGTATAGTTTAGAGGTTTGATGAGGCCAGAATTATTCCTTGGTACAGTGGCGATTGGGTTGAGTGAAAGACTGTTGAGTTCCATGGAAACTGGGTCTTATTCTTCCAGTTTGGACTTCCACCACTGTTTGTGATGAAACTGCGCGACTACAGGAAGTTAAGTTCCTTTGTTATTCAACTGTGGGTGTTGAGCTGAATTTAGTCTGTAAATAATTAAGTACAGTCAAGTTTCCCAGCACGACTGCTTGAATTTTTAACCATCTTTAACCTTGAAATATACTAAAGCCTTCTGTAAATGTTACGTCAATGTTCAAAAGAATCTGCCGGCAGTAATATATACAGTAGATTCTACAGAGCTGATATATTGAAAATAAGCTGAAATCTAAATATATATTAAGAATATTTAAAATGAAAACTGCTTGCCAAGAAATGGCAGACAAATGCTGGTTGAAATTTGTTAACTATTCCCATGATCACTCAGATGATAAATGCACATTTTCACCTTGAGAAGGTGTGGTTAAGTGTGATGTAAAATTATACTGAAAGTCCATGATTATAATTGGTTAAGTTGCATTTTATTCTAAACTGGGTCAAGAGTTTTTTCTATAAAGAGGGAAGTGGTTTTTTTTGACATGACTGTTAAGATTGTAGAACTTTAAAATTGCGGAACTAATCATTGGATCATTCCTATTCCGTCTCTTTCTCCAACCTAACTGCTTCTTTCTCCAATATAGTGTCTCCCATGAGTTTACATTACTTTGTCCAGTCTCTTACGATGGTTTATGGAAAGGCAATAGGAAAGGTTGGATTCGAGACATTTTGACCTTTTTCAAAAATACAAACAAGATACATAGAATGCAGTCTTAAAGAACGATATTTAAACATGACTATTTAATTTCACTCTTATAAAATCCTTCTTAATATTCTATACAATTTGTTGTGTGCATCAACAAATGTGAATATTTCAATGTGCAGGGTGTTACTATGTTTGACTGTATTCAATATTGCCTAGGGCTTGTTGCAAAATTTTTAATAAGTCACTCAGGACAGTTCAAGCATTACTGTGTGGGAGGGAAACAGACAGGAGTAGATTGTATGTTAAGCAGTGTTGCTGCTAAGCTGTGCTGCTAAGAAGGAAACCACTGTCTTTGTGACTAGTGCTCAGGGATGTCCTTGGGGTCAGTAGCTGCAGCCATGTGCTGGAGCTAGTTGAGTGGTGGACAGAATTGTTGCAAGATCTGTACAATCTGTCTTGATCATATTTGCTGTTTTTGTTCCCTGAGAGGTACTTGATCGTAGTTTGTTACCAATATTTGTCTCATGTCAGTTAGAATATAATTTGTGTGTGTGTGTGTGTGTATGCACAATATCCATCCACATTATTATCATGTCACAACTTTTTCAGGTTACAAACATCCAATGAGCACAAAGTCAGGCTCATTAGTTCTCATTGTTTAGCTGCTAGGGGTGCAGGTCAAAATGGTGTGCATTGTGTATGTGTGCAGTCTGCCACAAACCACATTGAATGCCATTTTGGTGACAGTGTTAGCACTGTGCAGCTAACCTCTGTCAGATGTATGCACAGAATGCAGATCATGATGTAAGTGTGCAATGCCGATTAAATGCCAGTTCAGTGTTCCTGCTAAAGTCATCTTTTAACGCATGTTCAAATGTACGAGATTAACAACAGTGAGGAGAATTTCCATTTGCGCTACTTAAAGGGATAATTAACAGCTTACAGGACAGTTGTTGTTGTGATTCTGTAAGTGTTTGCTGCTTTCTACATTTCTTTCAACTACAAAAGTCTACAGGATTTATTGTAGTAGAGTCAGAGTTTCTGCTTACTTCAAGAATTCTGCAGAAACCAATTGCTACTGGACGGAATGCATTATTTGGCATTCCCCTTGGAATACAAGAGTATTGAGCCAAGGAGCAGAGGAGCAGCTGCTGGTTGATTGAGGAATAAGAGGAAAGGGGTGAAGGGCTTTCAGCAAGAGGCCATATCTATCCCTATCTTTAGGGACCAATCTCTACAACTGAACGTCGGTGATGAATGCTGTAAGACCTGCTGTAGCCACCGCTGCAACCTTAGAGCAGGATAAAGCCACATCAACTATGGTGGTGACTGTAGCTATGAGTATTTGTTGATACATCCAGCATCTTCCTGACAGAAGCTGCAGTTATTTGCAATGGGTGGCTGTTTGCCATCTATTGTTGCCTAAATGAGGTCACTGAGAGCACACCATCTTTTTTACTCTCTCTTGCCAGAAACCAGCAGGTGGAATGAGTGTGTGGCTTTGCTAAGACTGCTGGTTTTCCCATGGTGCAGGGTGCCATTGACTACAAGTCCCCAGTACCAGAACTGGACCATATTTGAGTTCCGTGAGTCAGTGTGAATGTTTAACATCTTCATGGATGCCTAAAAGTTGATAACCCTCATTGAATGAGTGGTTATAAGACATGTACTATAATCAAGAGCCTGTAGATCTGCAGGTTTTCTTCTTTAGGCCTTTATAAACCTGGCAAACACAGCAGTAATTCTGCCAACTCTAACAGGTTGACACTTTGGGTGAACTGAAGAAGCTGCATGTTGAAATTACTACAATTGTTTTTCCACATAGCAAGTTGTTAGGGAATGGAGTGCATTGCATGGAAATGTGATGGCAGCAGACTCAATTGAGTCATTCAAGAGGCTACTATATTTTATTTTGGATAGCAGTTGAGTGCTGGGTTATGAAGCAAAGCCAGGAGATTCGCACTAGATACTAGAGCTGGATGAGATAATAGTCAGTGCAGACACAAAGATGAATGGTTTTTTCTGTACCTTAATCATTCTGTGAATGCAGTGTGAATACCATCAGAACTGTATTGTAACTTATAGAAACAATAGCATGCATTATCCTAAAGTTCCAGTGGGGATACTCACAATTAATAGCTGTAAGTAAGCTCGTAAAATTGCCTTTCAGAGAAACGTTTTACACAATTGGGAAAGCTCTCCTCAATTGGGATTATAACAGAGAAGTGTGAGATTAAATTTAAATTATCTTTGATTTAGGATTGAACTTGTTCAGAGTGCACAACATAAGGATTGAGTAACTTCCAAAATAATAGATTTTTTGCGTTTTATGGAAGCAGTAATTTTTTAAAAGAAGAATTGGGAAAACAAGCTATTGCTTTGCACAGGCACATGATTTTTAATGTAGATGCTGTTTTGCATTTATAGCATGATAAAGGACCCACCTCATTTCCTTTCAAAATTGACAATAATCTGATTCCTCTAATCTTCATTCAGGTTGGGTGTTGGCTGCAACATCAAATTTCTATATATTTAAACATTGTCATGTTCATGTTCGCAAGGAAGGCAGTATAGGGTATTTATTATTTGCAAATTTACGAGGTTTATGAAATGGAAGCTGTCTTATCTAGTCAACAGTAGACAGAAGGATTTGGCCTTTGAAATTTGGTAAAGTTTTCTTTTTCAGAATATACCAGGCAGCTTTGTTTATTGGTATTTTATCTTATTGCAATGTATTTTCATGCCGCATATTCATTGATAAATACTATGTAGAGAGCAAGAGTAAGTGAGGTGGGTGTGCAAATAATTCTGCAGATTGGTTTGAATGCTTAGTTGTGAATGGCAGGATGATCTGCTGAAATTGTCTGGTGACTCACTGTCTGGTATATTTTGACTGTTCAGCATAGCTTCATGAATTGTTTTAGAATGAATGAAGCATGTCTCTTGATGGGACACTTAAGTAGGAAATTCTGCAGTTAACCAAGAACAAGGTACAGCTTTTAGGAAATGTTTTCTGATCCAACCATTTAATGAGTGCATGATATCTCCTCTTCTGCGAGACGGACGATTATCTTGCAACTGGTATTGGAATTTTTTTTCAATTATCTTGAGAACTAGGAAGGGAAATTTCACAGCTTTTATATTTGTGGATGCTTTATATGTATGAATGTAATAAGCAGAGTAAACCTCATAACATAAGCCTTTGGAAGGACAACTTTCTTTTATTTTGTATTTTATCTAGTTCTTAACAATCTTTGTGTTAGGAAATAGTTGTGCAAAATAAACTAAATGCAGAATCATTATTAATAGTTTATTACCCAAAGTAATTGGAAGTGCTAATACCAATGTGTATTCCATCCGGAACAAAAGTGCTGGTAAAACAAATCAGGAAGCTCCTGTGGACAGAAAGAGGAATAAAGTTAATGCTTCAGAAGTCGTCAGCTGCAGGTTTGTCCTTGTGCTGAGTTATCTCTGAACCTTGACTTTTTCCACAGACCTGCATTCTTTCATTTTTATTTCAGATTTCCAACATCTGCACCATTTTTATGTCCATTGTAAAGAGTAGGCAAGCAATAGATTTCATCCGAATCATCATAAACTCCAGCACAGTCGTGAGATTAATGGGGAACTGTCTACTCAGATTCTTATGTGCACCTTCCTCATGCTGTAGGGAAGAAGGTTTCTCTGGACCACAGCCTATCACAGTCTGTAGAGGCAGCAGATGTGATTTTAAATGGAAAGCAACACGAGACTAAGGCAGAATCTTGCTCACCCATAAACAATGTGGGCAAAGGTGAGACAATTGGGCAAATTGGGTCAGATCCACTGTAATGAGGCTCTCGACGTTGAGAGCATGAGGTCCCATTCTCCAAGCCAGAGTGTTGAATGGCAAGAGAAGAATCTCACCAGTGACAGGCTTGTTTGCATCTATTAGCAGGCATTAGCATCTCATTATTTGCTAAACTCACCTCATTAAGATGCTTTTACCCATTCTCCCACCCACTGGATAGAAACTCGACGATGCCATTTCCCATGCTGCAAGTCAGAGCAGGACCTGGGTGTCTCCAGCTCACCTCTCACTCCTCCTCCATCTAGTCCAACCTTCCCCAACACATAGGGTGTGCCCCACCTGCCGCACAGATGTGAGCATCAGGCATGTACAAGCCTCACCGTTCCCTCGTGGCACATCTCTAACCCATTCACAGTGCTCTTCACCATTCCAACGCTGTACTTTAGAGTGCACTGATACCTTTCATGGAAATGCTGCTGCTAGGACACTGTGCTCAAGGACAGGCACCCATCCCTCAGATTGGGCCTAGTGCATCTCGTGGCTTCTTGTACTCTATTAGCAGCTACACACTTACCACCTGCATGAATCTCGATCTTGCCATGCCTTGCCTTTAGTGCTTTACTCACTCAGCCAGAGTTTAAAGGTACCAGTACTTTCGTCTTGCCATGTTTTTAAGGCACAGACACACAGCTTCTCATAGTTGTCAGCAGTGATCCTTCAGGGCAGGCAGGGTTTGGAAGTGGTACTTTCTTCTTTGGGGAGTTCAGATCCTGGCTGCAATCCCCCC
The DNA here is from genome assembly GCF_030684315.1 of Stegostoma tigrinum. Classification (NCBI taxonomy): domain Eukaryota; kingdom Metazoa; phylum Chordata; class Chondrichthyes; order Orectolobiformes; family Stegostomatidae; genus Stegostoma; species Stegostoma tigrinum. The sequence goes on from NC_081371.1 coordinate 17,559,744, forward strand.
TTGACCGTGCCACGCAGCTTTAGGAATCAATCCCACTCATGGCTGCAATGCATAAGCAGTGTATTGCTGCCTGGAATGATTTACCCCAGATGCAAAGTAGCAGTCACCTCCCAAGTTCCCATAGTTTCTACATAGTACAGGAGCTGCTGACTTCATACCTTGGGTCATAAAACATCTTGAAGTGTAAAGGATTGTGAGCCTTTGTACCCTATTCTGGTGGTTGAAGTTAGAAAGAGATTGACTCACACAGCTGATGATAAACAGTGACTTTATATTGAGAAGGGTAAGGACTTATTTATAGTGTCCCCAATGCACCTTCGGATGGTGGTCGTCCATTCCCTCCTGCTATGTTTCAGTGTAGTCCCAGGCTCTGTCTGCTATACAGTGGAGCCCATCAGACAAGCCCGTGAGTGCTTGTACCTAGAGGCTCCAGACATACTGAGTGCGTCCTGCCCAGAGGCATGTCCATCCTACTCGTCTTGAAGGCTGATGTGGGAAGCAGGCAGGAAAGAGGTGGAAGGTTTGGCTATACTGGAGTGTTGTGAAAGGAAATTTCTGGGGCTCCTCTGCACAGCTGCATCCACCAGGACCTCCCAGTCCCTGTCAGCAAAGTGGGTGCCAGTTTTCCTCTTTCTGCCCTGTCCATGGCAGTTCAAACAAATTGCACATGGCAGTTCCAATCTGACAGCACTTGACCTGGGGCACAACTGCATTTTAAAGATGGCACCAGTGCCCAGAATCTCAGGACGTCCCAGCAATGGAATCCATCAAACAACCCCGGGAGTGTTTGTGTCAATAGGGCCCAGACATAATCGGTGTATCCTGCCCAGTGGCATCTGCATTCTCATTGTTTTGAACTTCCACTGCTGGTGAGAGGGCAGAACTGGTGCATGGAGTAGCCATTGGCTATGGTGTAAAGCCAAGCTGGGGAGTTTCGGAATACAGAGCGAGCAGCTTCAGTAGGCCCCATGGAGAGAAACGCTCTGTAAAACTTGCCAAAATTGACATTTTGATTAGTGCTAAAATTCAACCCATTCATTCTTCAGTCAATTGCAGGGCTATTTATTGAGCTGTAACAAATTTATTTAGGTATCTAAAAGTTTGAAAATTCCTGAGGTTTTTTCTCTAAAGTTTCTTGTAACGATGGGGTTGTCACTTTACTAGAATCACAGATCCTGAGTCACGAGGCTGGATTGTAGTTTAGTATCAGACCTTGATAGGCTGGAAAATTTGTTTAGAAATTTAGTACAGTGATGAGGATTGGTAGAAAGCATACTGCTATTTTTATGAACTTAGTGGAGGCTGGTAGCTTAATTTTTTTTCCAGAATCTGAAAACCTGGGTATTCACTACAACAATTAAGCAACAATATTCACTGTTTAAATCAGAAGTATTTAAGACAGACAAATCAAAACTAATAATCACACTATCTTAAACAACCAGTTATGTTAAAGATTAAAAGTACAAAGATCACAAACACTTACACTTCAAAACATGTTTCTCAGTACGACCTTCCATCTACATCCAGGTAACTTACAACTCCAATAAACTTATGTCAGGTACTTTTCTGAAACTGAAACGTTAATTAACTACTTAATCTGAACAGAGTTTCAAGATTCAATAAGGGCTGAGATTTCTTCAGGCCTATGCTTACTTCCCTTCATATCTTCTCCAACCATTCCTTAGTTACAGACTCCCAATTTAATTCAGGCAGTGCAAAGGTGTAACACATAGCCACCTCAGATCAGAAATCCCCTTGGTTCTAATGTTCTTTAACTCTAAAGTTGAACCAATATCCTATACAGCCACAACATGACCTCCCGACTCCCATACGCAATGCATTGACCAATAAAGGCAAGCCTACCAAATGCATATCTACCAGTGACTCCACTTTCACGAAACTATGAACCTGCACTCCAAGGTCTCTTTTTTTCAGCAACACTCCCCAGGACTTTACCATTAAGTGTATAATTCTTGCTACGATTAGCCTTTCCAAAATACAGCACCAGACATTTATCAAAAAGAAATTCCATCTGCCATTCCTCAGCCCATTGGCCCATCTGGTCAAGGTCCTGTTGTACTCTAAGGTAACCTTCTTTGATGTCATGTGCAAACTTATTAACCATACCTTCTATGTTTACATTGGAATCATTTATATAAACGACAAGAAATAGTAGACCCAGCACCGATCCTTGTGGCACACCATTGGTCATGGGCATCCAGTCTGAAAAGCAACCCTCCACCACCAGATTGTGTGCAATTCTGGTCTCCCTGCTATCGGAAGGATGTTGTAAAATTTGAAAAGGCTCAGAAAAGATTAATGAGGATGTTTCCGGGGTTGGAGGGTTTGTGCTACAGGGAGAAGCTGAATAGGCTGGGGCTGTTTTCCCTGGAGCATCGGAGGCTGAGGGTTGACCTTATAGAGGTTTGTAAAATCATAAGGGGGCATGGATAGGGTAAAGAGGCAATGTCCTTTCCTCAGGGTGGAGGAGTCCAAAACTAGGGAGTATAGGTTTAAGGTGAGAAGGGAAAGATTTAAAGGGGTGGTGCATTAATGGAATAAGCTGCGAGAGGAATGGGTGGAGGCTGATACAGCTACAATATTTAAAAGGCACCTGGTTGGGTACATGACTAGGAAGGGTTTAGAGGAATATGGGCCAAACACTGGCAAATGGGACTAGATTTATATAGGATGTCTGGTCAGCATGGACGGGTTGGACTGAAGGATCTGTTTCCGTGCTGTACAGCGCTACACCTCTATGACTCTTTGGAGTCTTGTATCCAGATCTCGCTTTCTCTCTGTTCAATGGCAAACCCAAGTCACTGTTAAGAGTCTTTCAGATAATAATTGGTTTAATTTTTTAAGACAATACCCATCACTTCAAATTAATTCAGCTGGACAGAAATGTTGTCTGTTCTGTAGCCAGATTGTTTTAATCTAAACTCAAATTATGTGAATACAGAACCATCTCCAACAAATTCCTTTCCCTGTTAATTAGTAAATTTCATACTGACCTTTTCATTTCTATTCTTTGTCTTCAGGGCAACTTGGTCACATGATGAGTTACTGGAAGACATATGCCTTACAAGAAATCTTTGAGAAATCCAGCTTCTGAAGGGAGCACAATCCCAGAATTTAACAGTTTTTTTTTGTCCCAAAACACTACCATGGTGAAAATAGGCTGCAAGTCTACAATGCACGGCAGATTTTTTAAAAATTATTCATTAACAAGATGAGGGCTTCACTGGTTAGACAACATTTATTGCCCATCCCTAACTACTAAGAGAGCAGTTCAGAGTCAAGCGTATCAGGTAAGGATGGCAGTCTCCTTCCCTAAAGGACATTAGTGAACCAGATGGGTTTTCCCCCCAACAATCAACAATGGATTCACTATCATCATTAGATTCTTAATTCCAGACATTTTTATTGACTACAAATTTTGCCATCTGCCATGGCAGGATTCGAACCTGGGTCCCCAGAACATTATCTGGGTCTCTGGATTAACAATCCGGTGATAATACCACTAAGCCATCACCTCCCCATATATATCACCATGTTTTTCTGACAGAAAGTACATACCTCTGAGCAACATATTTTTTGTACCACACAGCTGATTGGGTAAATGCCCATACCTTTGAAAATTCTCTTGCAGAGCTGTAAGTAAGCCAGATGCAACAGAGCCTATGTTATACATGGCATGTCTGGGTTGCTGTATGGCTACATAGTTTAGAGGGGCCATTGCTTTTAAGGCCGCTGATGGCTAGCAAATTTTAATTAAGACTTTCTGGGTCAGTAATACCTGTGGATTGACACGAGCAGATGGGGAAGGAATAACTTGTCACACATCTAACAAGTCTCTGATCTAGCTTCTTTATCCTACTCCTAATCTTTCGCCTTCTTCCTCATGAGATGAGAGAAATTTTCGTAGGCTTATCGGCTGTTGCCAGTGCAAAACTGTATTTTGATCTGAATGACATTATTAGCAAATTGACCTTCCAAAGTGCTAAACAGATCAATATGCAGCACTTACAGTCGTTGGAGTAGATGCACTAAATTACCTCCTCAATGTGGTAAAAGCCAAAAGAACCACAGATGCTGGAAATCAGACACATTCTGGGTCCAGTGACCTGAGGAAGGATCAATAGACCTAAAACATTAACTCTGACTTGTCTCCACAGATACTATCACACCTGCAGTGATTTTCCTTCAATTTCTGTTTTTGCTCTTCATTATGGTGTTTGTCTGAAGGTTGCCTTCATGACCATTCATGAACTGCTGGTCATTATTTGGGTAACAACTAGCTCCTCACCATGGACCCCAATTAAATGGGTAGATCAGGTGACTTGTTTCCTTAAAGAGAATTGGAGGGGTTTTTTTTCTTTGAACGATAATTGGAATGCAGTTTTTTTGATAGTGCACTTAAGGTGGTAGCTATTAAGAATGCCAACAATTTGGACAAAAGTCCAAAGAAAGCTATGGCTTCCTTACAATAATGGGCAAGGCCTGACACAGCATTTTGAAATGTCTAAATATAAAGTGTTTTAGTATTTTCATCTACCTTAAAGAATAACTCATGAACTTGTCTGGCAGAGAGATTTAGCAATTTCTTGACACTGGATTTTGAGTTTTGTTTCATTAATAGAAATAGAAGAAAGTTTTGCGTCCTTTTTTCTCTATCTTGCTAATGTGGGAGGTTCTGAAGTAATGTAGATAATTTATTTTCAATTCAAAATGTGTTTGTTGTGGGAAGTGCGAGTCTCAGGTTATCCTGTACTTGAGGCAACAAGAATATACACCATGACCAGAGAAATCACACTTTCACATAGCTGTGATAATGATTTCGACACAATATGTCATGGTCTTGGAAACACACAGCATTCATTTCAATTTGCAATGATGGTAAATAATGAAAAAATTTAGATCTTTCAAGTCGATGTGTAATCTCAAAAGCAGAAAGGGGCCAAGGATTCTTCCTTCTATCATCTGAACTGCTGTGAGTGCACATGGGCTTGGTTTGTCTGTCAGTTACAAGTTAAATAGATATATGGAAAATTTACTAGAAACACAAGAAGGAAAACAGACCTAGAAAAAACCGTTCCTCTTGAACAGGTTACAGATTGGAACATGACAAATTGTGTTCACAACACTATGAAGCCATTGTTTGCTCCAAGTTAGCAACAGATTCAATGATTAAAATGAAAATAATTAACTCCCATCTTCCAGCATACATCCTGAAATTGGATATCAACATGATAAACATCTTTATGTTTATCAGGCACGGCATATCTACCTAAAGTATAAGGTTACCTCAGATCAGCATTGGTGAATGAATAAACAACAAGGACCAAGACTGCCTGTGTAAATATACTGATTGTTATTTGGCATAAAAGTGAAGGTTTTTCTAGTAATACAATGAGTGTGACTTTTAACTACTGATTCCTTTTTCTCTTCTGAGAAACTGGTGAGAGATAGCTGACAATCTTGGGGTTCTGGGAGGTGCGAGGAGGTGGGCGGACTGGCGTGCGAGGAGATGGGCAGACTGGAGTGCGAGGAGGTGAGCGGACTGGAGTGCGAGGAGGTGGGCGGACTGGAGTGCGAGGAGGTGGGCAGACTGGAGTGCAAAGAGGTGGGAGGACAGGAGTGAACGGAAGTGGGCGGACTGGAGTGCAAGGAGATGGGCGGTCTGGAGTGCAAAGAGGTGGTTGGACTGGCGTGCAAGGAGATGGGCAGACTGGAGTGCGAGGAGGTGGGCGGACTGGAGTGCGAGGAGGTGGGCGGACTGGAGTGCGAGGAGGTGGGCGGACTGGCATGCGAGGAGATGGACAGACTGGAGTGCGAGGAGGTGGGCAGACTGGAGTGCGAGGAGGTGGGCGGACTGGAGTGCAAGGAGATGGGCTGACTGGAGTGCGACGAGATGGGTGGACTGGAGTGCAGTTTGGCTCCTCATGAATAAGCCAAGGGCTTCATGTTGCAAACATAAGCTGTACCTGTAAACAGGCACACACGCCACCTCCCTGAAACAAGGATGAGCAATAATTCAAATGTAAAAATGCAGGTCCTATGCTTTGTGAAGGTACAAATACGCAGTATTGAACATTTAGTTCATTTATACCAACCAACTCAGCCAATGATCCCCACATGTAGACCATTGAAAACTGGCTCTGGAAGATTTAAATATTTTTCAGTCCTCCTACCAGCCTGTTTGATAGACCCCTGGCTCAATGTATCACATGAATGATATCCTTCTTTCCCAGTTTTAGCATGAAACCTGCCTGCCGAGCAGCACACATCGACAGGGTGCTAATGAGAGCTGGGTGCTCCAATGATCTAGGTATCGTGCCATCACCAATGGATCCAACATGGAAGATGGCCATTTCTTACAAATAGTACAGAGCAGGCCTTTGTATCAACTAGTGCCCAGAAGGATCCCACGCATGGGATTTGCTGAAGTTTGCCAATTACAACCACCAAATGTGACCTTAAAATATCACACAGTGAGCCAGCGTTATTTTAAGTGTTTGTGGGATGCCTGGCAGAAAACATTTGTTTGGAGAAATGAGTCTCCTGGTTTATAAGCTGTCTAAGGGGCTTTTCATAACTGTTGACTAAACATAAGTTCTAAACAGCATTTTTTACCAGGGTTGCTGACCCCATGCTGTGCTGTTTTTAACATATGACTGGGTCCAAGAATGTGAGGTGGAGACTCCATGCTGCAGAAGGAAAGAGTTATAATGGTTAGCTGTTGACAAATGGTCGGCTGTAGAGCCTAACTCCTGGAAAACAGCAGGCTATACTGGCAACATGCTGGCATTAATGCAGACAACTTGCTGTGAACAATGAGCCATAAAAGTTACACCCTGGCAAATGAAGGGTTTAAAGTCTACACCTTAAATGCAACTGTCACAATGGTTTGTCTGTTTGTCTGTATGTAAAAATGTGGGTCAGACACTGTTTCTATGAGACAGTTACATTTTTACCATGAATAGTTCGCTAAGAGAGGCCAGCGAGGATGGAATTTTCCAGTTAGCAGGGTTTCCGGTCCCGCCACCCAGTCAGTGAGAATGAACCCCTGCCAATCAAAGCGATCCTTACACAGTAATTTCCTGATTCGAGGAGCATTAATTGGCTGAAGACTGGATTACCAAACTGTATTTGAGCAGAAGTTCCATTTCAAAGAGCTGCCAGTCACTCTGGATTGATCAGTGGCTTTGTCATTCCAACAGCATCAGTGGCCAAGACTTGGACTACAAGCAATCCTCGGAATTTAAGGCTTGGAGTTTGGGAGCAGGTAAGTATTTGTGGTAGAGGGAGTGTTAGTGATGGAGAACAGGGGCCCTTAACTAAATACCTAACCTGTTCCTGGCTGAGATGCGTGCAGCATGATCTCCCAAGCATTACCACTAACTCCTGAACTCTTCACACACCAACTTTAAAATCGAGGGTAGGTGAAAATCTGACTGTATTTGCAGCCAAATATTTAAACTCTTAAAGGCCTCAATTTGTGTGTGATTGAGTGAGCTGCCTCCCATAGAATTGTACATAGGTCATGGGCAGGAGGAGTGATGGATTGCTGGAGAATTTTACAGGACCCAACCTTGAAACCAACCAATGAAGGACTGTTAAATTCACCGCCCCCACCCCCACCCCCTCACTCCCAGTCTAGGCAAATGCCATGAAGTAACAGTGAAACAAATGAGAAAACAAGAGCGAAGTTGTTTGTTCTGGGTGGGCTGATATCTAAGGACACACATACAGTTTCATTGGAGAAGTATCAGTTTGACGGACTTTGCTAGCCTACATAGCCCTCAGTCAAACACACTAAATAACTGGTTACTTGCTGATAAAGAAAAATGACCTGAATATCATTTTAAGAATGAACACTCCAGTTAGCAAAGTGAAAGACTGTGGATGTTGGAAATCTGAAACAAGCACAGACATGCTGGAGAAACTCAGCAGGCCTGGTGGCATTGGTGGAAAGAGGGGCATAATTAATGTTTTCAGTCTGATATGAGTTGCAAAGAAGCATCATATTGGATTTGAAGCACTAACTCTGTTTCTTTCGCCGCAGATACTGCCAGACTGCCTGAGTTTCTCCAGTATTTTATGTTTTCCTTTGCGTTAGAAACCTGTTCACAAAAGTACAAACTTTTTTTTCCCCTCTGGTGTTGAGCCCCTGTGGGCTGGTTTCCCCAAAGCTCAACAGTTTTGTAATCTACATTCTCCATTTATGGTGCTTCAGTAAAAACATGCGTTTTTAAGCACCTGTTGAATGTGCAATTACAAGATTTATTCAGTGACTGAACTGCCACTGAAATGTACAAATCCAAATTGAATCAGGTTGCTGAGGGAGAACCTGGGCAAAGCTTCCTTATTAATGATGTTGTCTGGTGTTCCTGAAGAACAAGAGAGATCGAGAAGGGATGTGTGCTATTCTCCACAGGCATTCCTTCCAGAATTCAGTAAAGAATTGCTTGGGGAATGAAAATGAAAGCCAATGGGCCAGTGAAGAAGTTAAAATCTAGAAGCACTTAGTGCATGAATGTCTGTTCCGTTGATGAATACATTCCCCTCTGCATTATTCAAATAACTAATGCTTCAGCACCTACCAGAACAATAAGTGTGAGTAAGCCATTAACTACATTATTGTTTATAATCTTAATGACTACTAGCAACAAGAACATACCATGGCAATCCAAGATTAAACTGTTTCTCATTATAGTCACCTGACCAGAAGGATTTGTTTAACAACAAAATAAAGTTATGAATAGCATAATATATTGTTTTGTTCCCTTGTTTCCCTAAACACTTTTACAATGTTTTTATTTTGAAATACAAGTGTTAATAATTTTAACTGGGGAGGGATGGAAAATAACTCAGCCCAATTTTAACCGGTTGAATTAGTATTAATAAATGTGCAGCCATAACCCTAGTGATGACTGATTATTGACCATGCAATATTGCCATGAACATATGCCATTTGAAATTTAAAAAGTGTAAAGGAGTATTAACAAAACAAATTTCTTTTAGCATACTTCCAATGTATTTACATTTGAAAATCAGTAAGGGCCTAGTCTCCTTTATCTGAATGTAGCCATTATTCAACAGAAGTCACCAAATGGCCACAGCCAAGGCTATGATTATACTGTTGCAAACACAAATGGTAATTTTAGCAACAAATGTCTTACACACAGTGCCGATAAATGTACTTGCAAACAAACATTTACCACCTTTTCATGGTGCAAACTCTTGTTGCTTCCTCTTTCCCAAAGCAGAGTTCTGATCTGAACTAAACACTATCTTAGTGCAGCCTTCAGATTATTATCCGATAGTTGCAACTAGTACTTTGACTTCATCAGAATGATAGCAGAGGATGGCACACAGAGGATCTGCCCCCCTACAATCCTTCCAGAATCTGGTTGGGTGTTGCTTACGCATGCTCATTATTGATTGGGCTATGTCACTGTTGCCGTTAGAATGGTCATTCCATTGGTCAAACAGACCATGAGGATGGCACACAACCTCACACAATGCTGATGGTATTTTCATGTTGTGTATGACACGTTGAACATTTCAAAATCCACTGGAGCAAGTTTAATCTCACAATTCATGGATATTTGTTCAAATTCAATGTTATTAAAACAATTAGCAACCAATGCCTCTGATTATTTTGTAAGGGATATGGAGAGTTGTAAACTGTTCCAACTTCTGGATATATATTTTTACAAAAATCTAAGATTATAGGTTATACCTTTAATATCACATATCATGAAATCAGCATTTTTCCTTACAATGTGAGAGGATCATGACATTTCAGGCAAGCAATTACAGTTATAAAGGCATCTTGCTTAACCTCAGACCACAGTATACCATATTGTGTATTTAAATTGATAGTTTAGGATGTAATGAAAGCTCAATTATTGTTTCTTTATTTATGTCCGGTGCTCCATTGCCAAAGGTTTGGAAATGATGTGAACCAGAAGTGTGTCTTCCTTTCCAGAAATTAAAATTTCCTGCAGTATCTACAGAATGTAGCATCTTGATGAACATGCCTCCGAAAACCATTATCAAAAGGAGATTAATTGATTATTCATCTAATTTCTGTTTGTTTGGATCCTGTTTAGAGTTTTTGAGAAGATTTGTGGCTCAGGTTGTGGATGAGGTTGCAGACTTGCTTGCCGAGCCAGTGTGATTGATTGCAGACGTTTCATCAACCTAGTCAGTGTGCCTCTGGTGAAGCGTTGGCGTTCTGTCCTGCTTGTTTTTTACATGCCTTGGTTTGCTGGGGTGCTCGGTATTACTTCCAGTTTTGTTCTTCAGTGGTTTTAATTTAGGTCCAGTTCAATGTATTTGTTGACAGAATTCCGGGTGGAATGCCAGGCCTCCAAGAATTCTCTCGGGTGTCTCTGTTTGGCTTGTGCTATTATGGATGTGTTGTCCCAGTTAAATTCGTGCCCTTCTTTGTCCATGTGTAGTGAGGCAATTGAGAATTGGTCATGTCTCTTGGTGGCTAGTTGGTGCCCATGTGTCCTTACTGTCAGTTATCTTCCAGTTTGGCCTATGTAAAGTTTCTCACAGTCCTTGAATAGTATTTTGTATATTACATTAGTTTTACTAGTTGTGAGTATGGGGTCCTTTCCATTCGTCAGTAGCTGTCACAGGGTGGTTGTTGGTTTGTGAGCTACCCTGATACCTCGGGGGCCTGGGTAGTCTAGTGGTCATCTCTGATATGTCCCTAATATATGGTAGGGTGACTAGTGTGCCTGGCCATGTTGTGTCTTCTTCTTGTGGTCTGTCATGGAGGTAACAGTGGATTGTGCTTTTTGGGTATCCATTCCTTTTAAAAACTCCATGTAAGTGCTCCTGTTTTGCTTTGTGTAATTCCGGGTTGCTGTGTGTTGTGGCGATGTTACCCAGCAGGGTGACGAAACATCTGCAATCAAACACATCAGCTTGGTGAGCAAATCTGCAACTTTGGACCCTGTTACATGCAAACTGATGCTTGTATTTTTCTACATAACATACATTGTAATTAATTGAATAAAAAGTGCTATGATATGTCTCTGTCAAAGATATTTGTGAAGATATATAAATGTGCACATCAGAAAGTCAGAGTCAGAGAGTCAAACAGCATGGAAACAGACCCTTCAGTCCAACCAGTCCATGCCAACCATAGTCTCAAACTAAACTAGTCCCAACTGTCTGTGCTTGGCCCATAACCCTCCAAACATTTCTTATTAACGTACTTATCTAAATGTCTTTTAAATGTTGTAACTGTACTTGCATCCACCGCTTCCTCTGGAAATTCATTCCACACACGAACAACTCTCTGTGTAAAAATGTTGTCTCTCATGTTTTCTTTAACTCTTTACCCTCTCATCTTAAAAAGATGTCCCCTAGTCTTGAAATTTCTCCACCCTAGGGAAAAGACATCTGCTATTCACCTTATCTATATCCTTTATGATTTTATAAACCTCTATTAAGATCACCTCTCTACTTCCTACCCTTCTGTGAAAAAAGTCCCAGCCTATCCAGCCTCTCCTTATAACTCAAACCTTCCATAACATCCTGGTAAATCTCTTCTAAATCCTCTCCAGCTGAATAATTTCCTTCCCATAACACATGGATCAGAAAAGGTCACAGTTACTCTAGTTCAGGCCTCACCAACTTGCAGTACAACCTCAACATAACATCCCAACTCCTATACCCAAAGGCCTGAGTGATGAAGGCAAGCATGCTTAATGCCTTCTTAACCACCCTATCTATATGAGATGCAAACTTCAAAGAACTATATCCCTGAAGCCCTCGGTCTCTCTGTTCTACAACACTATCCAAGCCCCTACTTTTACTTGTATAAGTTTTCCCTTCGTTTGCTTTACCAAAAAGCAATAGCTCCCAATTATCCAAATTAAATTCCATCTGCCACTGTTCAGCCCATTGACCCAATTGATGAAGATCTCTTTGTAATCTTAGATAACCTTCTTCACTGTCCGCTGTACTACCAATCTTTGTCATCTGCAAACATACTAACCATACCTTCTTTATTCTCATTAAAATCCTTTATATAAATGGCAATCAAAAGTGGACCCAGCACTGATCCCAATGGAACACCACTGGTCATAGGCTTCCAGTCCAAAAAAACAACCCTCCACCATCACTGTCTGTCTCTTGCCATGAAGCCAATTTTGTATCCAATTGGCAAGCTCACCCTGAATCCCATGGTATCTAACTTTACTAATTAGTCTACCATGCGGAACCTTGTCAAAAGCTTTAGTAAAGTATATACAGAGTCTTTACTTCAGAAATTGTAACAAGTAAAAGCCCTTTATTGAATTTCGCCTGGAATTAATTGCTAAAGCCAGCAGGAAAATTCCAACATCCCAACTAATTCGGAAAGCCCCAAGTGTTTCCAAATAAAGGCCGTAAATTTCTGACAACAATGTCTGCTTTGAATTGAAAGAACAGCTGAGACTGAAAGATTTGCAATGTATAAAGGGTCCTGTCAGCTTGAATTCTAAGTAAGCAGCATATTTCACTGGTCAGAACATATGAAAAGGAAGTAAGAATTCACTAATATTTTAAATGAGCAAATTCAAATCACATAGTACATTTTGAATGGAAGGCATGTTTGAATGAACTTTGATTAAGTTAACATAATTTGAGTTAAATGACATCAAATTTACTTCCTTGAGTAGCTTTGTGTTGAACAGTTTGTTTATGGAATCCCTAAATACCATGGATAATGGATAATTTAATGCCTTCAGGGAAATTAGTAAATCAGATTTTTTTGCTGAAACTTAAAATTCAAGCTGCTGTGGAATTTGAACTCATGTCTCCATATCATTAACCCACGTTTCTGCATTACTAGCACAGAAACGTAAGCATTCTGCTCACTGTAGCTGACATAAGCAACATTTCATCTGTAAATACACTCCAAAACAATGGTAACTTCCTGGTCAAGGTGTCAAAGGCCATTGGTATCATCTGATAATAGCTGCCATTCTAACATCAAACCTTTCAGTAAAAGATGGTCAGGTTTCATTGCAAGTGGCTATAGTACCTAAAACTGTCTTTAAATACCATAAATCATTACGAGAATAAATAATTTCGCTTATGCATCACCTACCCCCCATAGGATGCCCCACAGGTTGTAATGTATTGTAATGAGGGAGATACAGCAGCCAGTTTGTAAGTAGTGAACTCTCATAGCCTGCATTGAGATACTGAGCAGATGGTGTATCTTCATGAAGTTGGTTGTGTAGTAAATATTAGTCTGAACATTGGGAATATCCTTGAACATCACATGGTGCTCTTCAGAGGGTCATGACAGTCTGGAAAAGTTCCTACTGAATTCAAAGCCACAACTGTGTGAATTTTGAGAAACTTTACATTAAAACATCTCACAAGCGGCTTGTTAGAAAAATGCAGGAATCCAGTATGAGGAGGATAAAGCAGCGTGAATGTAAAGTAGAGTGATGAATAGAAAACAAAGAGCAAGAGTAAAAGGTTGGTTTTGGAGAGTGCTGTAATGTGGTGCTAGATTCATGTTTACTCCGGACACAAAGTTTGCATCTCAATACAGAGAACTCAAATCTGCTGATGACCCTGAGGCATGAGGTTTGGCAGACAAGTAAGGAGGACAGTAAAGAACGATGCTGATAAATTAGAAAATGCAAGGAAGATGGCAAGGAGAGTTTAAAATGGCTAAGCTCAACAAGAGTATTGTTTCAATACAAGATTCAACAGATTTGATTGAGTGTCCAGGACTTTGAATGTCCCTAAAAAGTGTGTGAGCCTTGGTAAAGAGGGCCTTTGGCATGTGCCTGGGGAAACTCGTACTGGGGAGAGACTTGACAGAGACCCACAGAGTATTGCAGCATGGAAAGATGCCCTTCAGCCCATCTGTAATGTTCTATGTTCTATGTAAGTCTACACTGGTCATCAAGCACCGATCCTCTCTAATCCAGCTGGGTAGATTTGTAGGCCACAGTATTTCAAGCGTTCACTCAAATATTTCTTAAATGTGATAGATCCCACTTCTACCACTGAGTTCTAGATACCACCTACTGAGTGAAAACATCTGTCCTTAAAATCCTTTTAAACCTTCGGTCCCTCTTCTTAAATCTACGGCCCCTAATTGTTGACACTTTTACTGAGGAAAAATGTTTATTCCTATCAATCCTATCTATGTCCTTCAGAATTCTGTTGATCTCAATCAGATCCCACTCAGCCTTCTCTGATCTAAGGAAAACAGCCCTAGTCAATGTAGTCTGTCTTCATAGCTGGAGCACTCCAGCCAGGACAACATCCTGGTCAATCTCCTGTGCACCCTCTCCAAAGCAATCACATCCTTCCTATGGTGCGGCAACCAGAACTGCTCATAGTACCCCAGGTGTGGCCTAACTAATGTTACGTTACAGCTCCATCCTAACTTTCTTGCTCTTGTATGTTGTGCCTTGACTAATAATGGTAAATATACCTTCTTAACTATCTTATCAACCTGTCCTGCTGCAAAGATCTATATGCATGCTCACCAAGGTCCTGCTGATCATCTGAACTTCACAGGGTCCTACCATTCATCATGTCCTCCCTTGCCTTTGTAGTCCTCTCAAAATGCATGACCTTACACTTCTCAGAATTAAACTCCCTCTGACCAGCTCATCTGTATCGTCCTGTAGACTAAAGCTTTCCTCTTCATGAGAGACCAGATCACTTGCCTTTAAATCAAAGAAGGCTATCAGGAGATTAATTCTTCTGAGTTTATTAAAATTAAGAACATTCATCAAGTGTATGGATAAGACTGTTTCCTTTGGCTGAAGAGTCAATGATGAGAGCTTTTCAAGATAATATTATCATTGAGGAAGTGAGGGGAGGGGTTAGGCGCAATTTCTCAAAAAGTGAGTTGCAAGTGTAAAGGATTCCTTGCCACAGAGATTGGTTTAAGCAAAGACCACTTCATTTTCAGGGAAATTTGTATAGATGTTAAAAGCAGAAAAAGATACAGAGATACTAGAACTAGGGCTCACAGTTTAAAAATAAGGGGTCACCCATTCAAAACAGAGGGGATTTTTTTCTCAGAGGGTTTTAAGCTCTTGGAATTTCCTTCCTCAAAAGATAGTGGATGCAGAAACTTTCATATCTTTAAGGCAGGGGTAGATAGATTCTTAACTACTGAGCGGATGTAAGATTATGGGAGAAGCAGGATTGTAGAGTTGAAGTTAAAATCTGATGAGCCACAATCTTATCTAATGGTGAGCAGGCTTGAAGGGCCAAGTGCCTACTTTTCGTCCTCATTCTTTTACTAGGTGGGACCTGGGCAATGATACTAATTTAGCCCTCACAAAGAGCTGGCACAGATTCAGTGGGTGGCAAATTCCCATGTACTTCTGGATGCTAATGGTGGAAATAAACGTGAGTCCTGAGCTGGCACTGACCAGCAGTGTGACAGGCAACATGACCTCCCATGATACAGTGCCCTAACTGCCCAGCTTCTCCTTTTGCAATCTGATGGGTGACTGGGTATAATCAAAAAAGAGATTGATACATGTTTAGAAACATCAAGGGGTATGGAAAGAAAGCAGGAACGTGCCAGTGACATAGAGCATAAGCCATGATCATTCTGACTGATGGAGCAGGTTTGAAGGGCTAAATGGCCTCCTCCTGCTCCTAATTTCATTTTAAGCTAAAGTATTTAATTTGTTGATTTTTATTATTCACTTGTAGAACATAGGCATCACTGCCTGATCAGCATTTACGGTTAATCCCAAGTTGCCCTTGAGAAGATGGTGGTAAGCTGCCTTCCGAGAATCACTGCCATCCAAATGCTGCAGGTTGGCCCTGAGGGAAGGGAATTCCAGGAATTTTACCCAGCGACATTGAAGAAACAGTGATATGTTTCCAAGTCAGGAAGGTGACTGGCTTGGAGGGGAACTTGATGGTGGCAGTGTTTCCATATATCTGCTGCCCTTATCCTTCTAGCTGAAAGTGGTCGTAGGTTTGGAAGGTACAGCCAAAGGATCTTTGGTGCATTTCTACATCTTTTTGATACTACACACTGCTGCTTCTGAGCATCGGTGGTGCAGGGTGTGGATGTGATGTCAATTAAGCAGGCTTCTTTGTCCTGGACAGTGTCAAGCTCCTTGAGTGTTGTTGCACCGATCCAGAAAAGTGGGGAGCATTCTCTCACACTCCTGACTTGTGCCTTGTAAATGGTGGACAGGCTTTGGGGAGTCAGGAGGTGAGTTCCTTGTCTCAGTATTCTAAGCCTCTAACCTGCTCTTGTAACCACAGTGTTTATGTGGTGAGTTTAGTTGAGTTTTTGGTCAATGGCAACCTCAGCGATTCTGCTAGGATGGATTCAGTGATGGTAACACCAATGAATATCAATGGGCAGGGGTTAGGATTGTCTCTTATTAGAGACGGTCATTGACTGGTATTTGTGGCACAGATGTTACTTGTCAATTGTAAACCCAAGCCTAGGTATTGCCTACATCTTGTTATTTTGAACATGGCGTTGCTTCACTATCTGAGGAGTTGCAAATGGTGCTGAACATTGTGCAATCACCGACAAACATCCCCACTTCTGACCTTATGATGGAGGGAAGGTCATTGATGAGGCAGACGAAGATGGTTGGGCCTAGGACACTACCCTGAGCAACTCCTACAGAAATGTCCTGGAGCTGAGATGATTGACCTCCAACAACCACAACTATGTGCCAAGCATGACTCCAGGTAGCAGGAGGTTTGTTCCCCATACCCATTGATTCCACATCTGGAGTTCCTTGATGCCACATTAAGTTAAAGCAGACTTGAATGTCAAGGACTGTCAATCTCACCTCACCTCTGGAATTCAGCTCTTTTCTCAATGTTAAAACCAAGGCTGTAATGTGGTCAGGAGCTGAGTTGGCCCTGGCAGTACGCAAACTGGGTATCACTGAGCAGGTGCTGCTTGACAGCACTATTGATGACACCTTCCATCGTTTTACTGATGATCAAGAGTAGAATGGTAGTGCAATAATTGGTCAGGTTGGATTTATCCTGCCTTTTGTGTACAGAATGTACCTGGGCAATGTTTCACGTTGTCAGGTAGATGCCAGTATTGTAACTGTACTGGAAGAGCTTGGCTAGTGGAGTGGCAGGTTCTGGCTCACAAGTCTTCAGTACGATTTTCTGAATGTTGGTAGGGCCCAGATCTTTTGCAGTCTCTGCTGCCTCCAACTGTTTCTTGATATCACATGGAGTGAATTGAATTGGCTGAAAAATGGCATCTGTGATGCTGCGGACCACTGGAGGACTTACTCCTCCAATAAGTTGTTCACTTATCCACCACCATTCGCGACTGGATGTGGCAGGACTGCAGAGCTTAGATCTAATCCATTGATTGTGGGATCTCTTTGCTCTGCCTCTCACTTGCTGCTGTTGCTGTTTGGCGTGCAAGTCATCCTATCTGGTAGTTTCACTAGGGTTGACACCACATTTTTTAGGTATGCCTGGTGCTGCTCCTGGCATGCCCTCCTGCACTCTCCATTGAACTAGTGCTGATCTTCAACTCTGATGAAGAGTTATCTCAACTCAAGACATTAGCTTGCTCTTTCTCCATGGATGCTGCTGACCCACTATGATTTCCAGCATTTTTTTTTCAGTATTGATCCTCTGGTTTGATTGGAATGGTTGCATGCGGGATATTCTGAGTCATAAGGTTACAGATTGCACTGGAGTTCACTTCTGCTGCTGTTGACAGCCCACAGTGCCTCATGGATACCCAGTCTGGTGCTGCTAAATCCTGCACAAGGACTGTGTGATGGCCACTCTTATTGATACAGTCATGGACAGAAGCATCTATGGCTGGCAGATTGGTAAGGATGAGGCCAAGCATATGTTTCCTCCTTGTTTGTTCCCCCACCACCTGTTACAGAATCAGTCCAGCAGCTATGTCCTTTAGGGCACCACCAGCGCAATCAGTAGTACTGCTGCCAAGTCACCGAAATGGTGGACATTGAAATTCCCCACCCAGAGCACATTTCCCACCCTTGCCACCCTCAGTGCTTTCTCCAAGTGATGTTCAATGTTGAGGGGTACTGATTTATCAGCCAAGGGAAGATGGTACATAATCAGCAGTAAGTCTTCTTGAAGCCATGAAACTTTATGCCATTGTTTACAACTCCCTGGGCAACTCCCTTCCAACTATATGCCACTGTGCTGGGTCTGTTCTGCCGATGGTGATGGTGGTGTCTGGGACACAATCCAATTCACAGAACCATATCTTGCCGATAATGTAGGCTGTTGCTTGATTTATCTGTGAGGCAGCTCTTCCAGTAGTGGCACTAGCCCCCTGATGTTAGTAGGGAGGCCTTTGCAGGGTTGACAGAGCAGTTTCTGCCATTGTCTCTTCCAGTGCCTAAGTCAATGCCAGGTGGTCTGTCCAGTTTCAATTCTTTTTGAGACTTTGTAGTGATTGATATAACTGAGTGGCTTGCTAGGTCATTTCAAAGGACAGTTATGATTCAACCACATTGTCGAGGGTCTGGAATCACATCTAGGCCAGACCTGGTGAGGATGGCAGATTTCCTTCCCTAAAGGATCATTAATGAGCCAGATAGGTTTTTCCAATAATCAGTAATGATTTCATCAGTAGAGTGACACCATAAAATACAGTGTGAATATATGATTGAAAATAGAATTGAGGATTATAAGGATATGTCCAGGGATTTAATTCATATGGAGTTGTTATATCAAAATTGATAACAAATCAAATTTGAATAAATTAAAGACTTGCATTATTTTTGCGTCATTCATGACCTTAGGGAGTATCAACGGGCTTTCTAGTCAATAAATACTTAACATGTAGTCACTGTTATAATGTAGGAAACGCAGCAGTCAATTAGCAAACAGCAAATTCCCACAAACAGCTATGTGATGATGGCCAGATAATCTGTTTTTGGTGATGTTAGTTGAGGGATAACTAGCAGTCTGGACACAATGAAGAATTTCCATGCTTCTCCTCAAAAATCAGGGCTTGGAAACGATTATAACCATGTAAGGGACCAGATGGTACCTCGTCTTTTGCAAACCATAGTATTTCAGGCAATATAACACTCTCTCAGTAATTAGTCCATTGTCCATCAAATTTAATATGTTCAAACATCTGAGCTCATTCTTGAACCCATGTCTAATTGGCTCTGAGATGTGGGTACGGCTACTAAATTAATATCTGAAAGTTAGATAGACACATTGGAATTTTCGTTCATTTACTTTGATGAGATGAAGGGCTCTGTACAGAAAGTATAAAATAGGGGTAGCAGTCAGCCATTCAGATCTTTGAGGCTGCTCCCCCTTTGAATATGATTGTGGTTTATCATTTAACTCAGCATCCCATTTTTGCTTTGTCCTTACACCCTTTGATTCCATTAGCCTTAAGAATTATACCTAACTCCTTCCTGAGAACATTCAACGTTTTGGCCTCAACCCTTTTCCGTGGCTGAGAGTTCTACATGCTCATCAATCCCTGGGTTGAAGAAATTTCTCCTCAACTCAATCCTGAATGACTTATCCTGTATCTTTAGATTAGCTTTAGATGTTAACTTTCCTCAAGACAGTTTTGGAGAATTATGATACGGAAGACTTCCATACAATCTACAAAACAAACAAGATGGATCACTAAATGG
This sequence comes from Stegostoma tigrinum, assembly GCF_030684315.1. Taxonomy (NCBI): domain Eukaryota; kingdom Metazoa; phylum Chordata; class Chondrichthyes; order Orectolobiformes; family Stegostomatidae; genus Stegostoma; species Stegostoma tigrinum. The sequence continues at coordinate 17,579,405 of NC_081371.1, forward strand.
TCTTTCTTATTCCATGTATTGTTCTTCTTCGAACCATAGAATCCCAACAGTGCAGAAAGAGGCCATTCAGTCCAGTGAGTCTGCACTGACTCTCTGAAGAGCATGCCACCCAGACTTATCCCTGTAACCCTATATTTTCCATGGATAATCCACCTAGCCTGCACATCTCTGGACACTACAAGGTCATTTAGCATGGCCAATCCACCTAACCCACACATCTTTGGACTACGGGAGGAAACCCACGCAGACACAGGGAGAACGTGAAAACGCCACACACCTGAAGCTGGAATTGAACCTGTGTACCTCATAATGTCAGGCAACAATATGGAACACTTAACCACTGCACCGCCCAATAAGCTTTTTTATAACAGGGAATAAAATAAAAACAAACTAGTATGTATATCAGTGCTTTTCATATTACAGGCCTTCCCAAAATAGCTTTAGAAGTCTAATCATAAATATTTCCCACACAAGAGACCATTTGGGCCATTGCGGCTATATTAGCCAGACTTTGTAACGTTCGTCCACGTGACAGTTGAATTGCACAGAAAGATCCCACTAGAGCACTGACATAGATAAGTTTTGTTTTACTGGTTTTGGGTAAGAGAGAAATTTCTGGTGGGACGTTGAAGGAATCCCCTGCCCTACTTTCGATTTGTAACCTGAGGTCTTTCTCGTCCACCTGAGCAGAGAGAACGAAACGATTGGAAGTGTAACATCAGCTGATAAGGCGCTGTCATCAGCGTTGGCTTACTGCTTGCTGTCGACTGCACCCTCCAACCATGACAAGGCAGCATTTTATCAATCCTGCACGGAAAATATCAACCTAGTTCACGTGTTTGAGTCTCTGGAGTAAGGAAATGGAACGGCAATCTCCTGTTTCAGAACTGAGATTGCTAACCCCTGAACCGAGGCTCTATGGGAAGTGACTTTAACTCAGTTTGAATTCAGTGCTCAAATCTGAGCCAGTTTCCACTGCTAGAGTTTACTGTCTGAGATTGAAGTGCACCCATTGCGTTTTTTCTTCATTTTAACTGAAAATTAATACTTAAACGGTGACGGCTCAGTGGAAACAGTTCATTTTTTAAAAAAAAACTGCATTTGTAGCAAATAGTTCAAACACTGTGATCAATCTGTTCCATAGCAGGAAGTGAGCTAATGATCAAACTGCTCTGTACAAGGTGCAAATTGTCCTCATAAAATAAATCTCTTTTAGCTTTTTCAATGGAAAGTACGACAGGAACATTCGCACACAGTTACATTTCACACTTTCCTACTGTCGCAACTGTTCTGATAGCTTCTGGTTGTAAATGATTTCTTTTTAGAAAATAAACTTGTTGCCAATATCTTGCAAACTCTCTTCCCATCTTCTTTCCCCCCACCCCCAGTAATCCCTTCGGAAAAAGCAGTAAGGGTGGAGTCACGGCGTCAGATCCGCTGGCTAGCTTCTCTCTCGGTTTGTGTGTATGTGTGAGAGAGAGATGTGCAATATTAATGTGTGGGAGTAGTTTTTCCTGAACTTGCACCAGGTTACTGCTTAAAGTGTGTGGCATGTAGTCACCATTGAGTTTGATCTGCATGTTTTTTTTGAAAAGGAAACTAACTCTTTGAAACATTCACCGTTAATTATGAATCGGTTTCTGTTTTAAAGCTACCTCCAGTTTTTTTTAAACATTTTCTATTTTATCGCCTGCTGTACGGTTGATTCCTGAGACTATTCACTAACTGCATTTGTCCAAGCAGCGTTCTCTCCTTACTGCCCCCGCCGCCACTTCTTATTTTTGCCGTTGGGGTGAGGTTTTTTTTCTTGTACTAACCATGAGGAATTTCCGCAGACCGAAGTTCATGAGTTCACCCAGCCTCAGCGACCTGGGAAAGAGCGAGCAAGCAACGTTGGATGAGCGGGGGACCCAGCAGCGACGCGCCGGCTCCAACGCCACCTGGAACAGGTAAAGTCTACATGCAGCTTCGCACACCCCCCCCCCCCCCCCCCCCCCGGCTCACTGTCACAGTTTACAAGTGCATCTTACTCTCCTGTGATGATGCTCGCTAGCTCCTAGTTTGAAACTGAACCACTGCATTGCATGTTAGTTTATGTAGATCAAAACTCTCCGTTCAGATAAGTTTGCGATCTGCAATGGGTGCCTGTTTTTAACATTATTAAATATCAAGGCTACAGTAACTTTGGGGAGAGAAACAGTTAATATTCTGAACCCGTTCTGACTCTTCACTGAAGAATGGGCAGTTCAAAAAAATCAGATGCTTCTCTCTCCACAGAAGCTGTGTTACTGTTTCTCTTTCATTAGATTTCTAACATCCACCCGTTTTGATTTGGCTCTCCTGTCCGGAAGTTGCCTGGATTTAAATACACTGCTTGTCTACACGCACTGAGGTCAATATTGGGCTGGACGTTTCCAAATTTCAGGTTGCCTCGCCAAACGGACTCTTGCCATTCAGTGGGCAGCGTGATGCCACTGCTATCAGTGGCCTCCCGTTGAAGCTGGAGACGAGAGAGTGTCTCCGTGTTGGAGCACTCTTAAAAGTTCAGGTACACTTTGTTTAGCTTGGGCAGGCTCCAGTGAAGGGAGGGTGAAGCCCCTCCAACAGCAGGACCGGAGCCTTGGGCCTGCTGGGTGACCCTCATCCGGAGTTGCCTGAAAGGAAAGCTCATCCCACCCCAAGAGAGTACCTCAATTCTCAACTCACAACAAGGAAACCTTAAGGAGTGAGGTGTCAGCTACGCTGTTTATATCCAGGATAACATCTGTAACAAAGTAATTGAATATTTACAATAACATGCATATCATAACACGTGAAGTTATAACCCTAGAGTGTGCATCTACATATAAAAATAGTATCTAATTTGGAAATATTAAAAAAATTGTGCAAGCAGCCTATAAACAGTGATTATGGACAATGTACAGTTCTGGCATCATCTATAGCTGTAACATTAAAGACAGGACTCCTTTTTAAAGTATAGTATTAATAGACTAACAAATGAGGTGTCTTCAGTTAGGTGCTTTGAAATTAATTTCTTGGTAGAATAATGGTAAGAACACTGAGACATCTGCTCATGGAAGGCAAGTTTTTTATTGTTGTACTAAGATCCTTTTAAATCAGTGAGCGTTTATAACTGCTAGTATTGAGAAGATAATTTAATGTTAAGCTTGTTTACTGCCATTAGGTCTGTCTAGAATTATATTCAGAAGCTTCTTCCAAAGTGAAAGGTCTGTCTTCATTGCATATTCGGATCAGTTTATGGTTATCATCTGATCTTTTAAAATTATTTAATGGAATCCACCAGATATTTTATTAATGGAATAAATTAACTGTACTTTAACCCACAACTGGCAGCTGCTTTACCATTTCTGAGCACTACTCCAAAGTTAGTTTAATTTAATTGTAGCCAAGAGGACAAATAATTTATAAGATGTACCTGGGTTGAAATTTAATATTTAGGAAAATGTGTTACTAACTTGAAATACAAGCACTGGACTGATCACTAGTCACTGCATTGTGTCAACTAGTACCACCAGTGTGAAAAGCATGACTATACTATATTGGTCTAGTTAATTGGTATATGTGAGCTGGACTGTATTATTTAACTGGTCTGGACAAATGTTGAGTCTTTTGTTTTGCAGCATACAGAATGCTGTAATTGCTGTATTCCAGCGGAAGGGTTTACCTGATAATGAACTCTATAGTCTCAACGAAGGAGTTAGGTAAGTAAGCAAAGAATTTCTGTAATTGAGATTAACTTTTTCTTTCTTTGTTAAAATGCTGGTTTGTCCAATTAGAGCTTCCATGATTTAAGAAAGCAGACTGAAAATAAGCATTTTCTATAAATAAATTGATCTGCTGATAAGCCAGTTGTCTGGAAAATTCTATTTTGGTGGAGAAGCTAAGTATTTAGTGACGAAAAATGATGCTTTTTGTAATTTAATATGATCTGCAGCAACGTCATGTGAAAAGATGGTAAGTCTACCTGGGAAAATGTAATAGTGCTTTGATTGACTTTCCCCTTCCAGTGACGACTGTTCTCACGACTGTCTGTACCTTGTAGCTGATTCACTTGTTTATCAGGAAGCAAGCAGTTTCATGGGACCAATGCTGTTTGCCACTTTGCTTTGAAATCATGGCTGGGAGGACCCTTTTGTGACACCCGAGTACATTAAGCTGTTTCAATTCTGCCCGTGTCTGCGTGGGTTTCTTCCAGATGCTCCGGTTTCCTCCCACAGTCCAAAGATGTGCAGGTTAAGTGGATTGGCCATGCTAAATTGCCCGTAGTGTTCAGGGGTGTGTAGATTAGGGGGATGGGTCTGGGTGGGATGCTCTGAGGTTTGGTGTGGGCTTGTTGGGCTGAAGGGCCTGTTTCCACACTGTAGGGATTCTATGAAACTGTGAGTAATACATTATTTTGCTTTCTACCTGTATTTTTGAGTATTGAACTTAATCTGTGATGATGACAAAGCTGGTGAACTGTTTTGACTTGTTTAAAGTCACATGATTTAAGTCCTGTCTAATCAGTTCAGCAAGGTTGCACTCTGTTGAACTCTACAACTTTGTCAAGCCAGCCCTCCAGATTGCATCACTAACAGCTATAATTATTTGAAAATAAATTTTTGTTTTAATACCTACAATACTGATCTCCTTTTGAAATTTTCCCCAGTGGTTGATCCTTGAGGTGACATATTTAGAAACCAGACTCTAACAACAAAAGATTGTTGATGGGAAATACAGAGTGGAGTATTTCACACAATAGTAGAAAGTCGGAGTTAACATGGTGAGACGCCATAACAGTGACTCTAGGAGATTTATACAATGCAATCTGAAGTGACTGTTTTTGACCACAGTCTGTTTACTGAGCTCTGTGTACATTTGTAGCTGCTTTTGAATGATTTTGTCCTGTATTAGTCAACTGTTTTCATCTTTGTTTTTCTTTAAAGCAGTTTTAAAATTTAGATCTTCCATCATTTTGTTAAATTGCAGAATAGGCTCAAGGGGCTAAATTGTTCACTTAATGTTCCAGTTGTGTTCCTAAAGAGTGAAGCCAATCTGATGTTCCTATGGCAACCAGTGTAAAGGCTGCAGTTGAATTCTGTAGGACATTCTATGTTAGAATTTAAAAAATTGAATATTCCCAATTTCCTATATTTGTAAATGAAATAACATTTAAAAGCACATTTTAAAATATTAATTATGCTAACTCTTTATACTTCTGCTCACTAATGCTTCTCCCCATCACTTCCTCCTTTTGTTCCCTGTTGCTTCCTGCTCCCCCCTCCTTAAACTTTACTGGAAGCAGAGAAAAAGTGAAAGGAGTCATGAGGGTACAGAGCAGGGAGGGAAGCTGGGAGGAGGATTGTTAGTGAGTGCGAGAGCAGGAGAAGCCAATCCAAAATAGCAGGCCACATAATACTAAGTCAGCCTTGGCATGAAACATTTCCAGTTTGGCACTTCTAGCTCTAGTTGTACAAGTGTACCCCAGTCAGACAATGACTTAAAACCAGATGACTAAAGTCAGAGACTGCTGTACTCCCACCTCTACTGAGTTCATTTATGTTTTTAAACCATGTATGGCTTAATTGAGGGAGTAATCAGCAACCTGCGTTTTCCACTCACTGTGATTTGAGAACTAAATTCATTTCACACCTTTAAGGATGGGGGCATGGAAGGATGGTAGAATGTTGACCTAACTTGGCCATCAGGAAACTGACAGAAATGCACGTAACACTGCTCTTTCTTAATGACGACAGTTTTATTCTTTGTTGAAATCCTGAGTATTCCGTTGTAGGTGTGGTTAAATTGACATCTTCTGCATTACCACAGCCAATACCTAAAGGCAGATGTCATCATTGGAAGCAAACTAAAAACCATTTGACTTTTTCCATACAATATACCTTAGTCATAATTTCAGAAAAGCTTCATGTGCCAATTTCATTTTATTTCCTAAGTTCCTTGCACCATCCTTCTTTATGACCTCTGAGTGCACGTGCTAGTTGAGGACAGTTTTGAGCTGTGGATCCATGCCCAGGCACAACTAGTTTGACTGGCCCAACTTGATTCTAATCTTGACATTTTTTTCTCTTGCTGCAGACAGTTGTTGAAAACAGAACTTGGATCATTTTTCACTGAATATCTTCAGGTTAGTAGCATGTAGTTTTGCTTTAGTCTCCAGTCTGAATTGTTCATTTAGAGACAGATTTGTATATTTTTAAAAACAATATAAATGGTCTCACTGGCATGAAATACTACAAATTGAAAACTAGCAGCACAGTGCATATGGACTCGCAGCTGGGACTGAGGAGAAAGTGGGACTTTCTCCTAAAACCCAGGATTCCTCAAGAATCTTTCAAGTTTTAGTACTATTGCATAAAATAGAACGAAATTGCGAGAAGACTGTATAGAGTAGATAGTTGGAGTCCTTTTTCCAGGGTAGAAATGTCGATTACTGAGAGACATAAGTGGAAGAAGATGTGAAAGGCAGGTTTTGTTTTTCACGGAGTGGTAAGTGCCTGGAATGCACTACCATAGCAAGTGGTAAAAGCAGATATAATAGCAACTTTTAAGGGGCATCTTGAATGACAGATAAATTGGTAGGGAGTAGAGGTCTACATACTGCGTAGAGACAAAAGGATTTTAGATGAGAAAAGTGTTGTTTGTTGGTGTAGGCTTGGTGGGCTGAAGGGCCTGTCCTGTGCTATGCTATTCTTTGTTCTTTGCCCATCTGTATTGATTGATGCTGTACATGTTGTGATATTTTCAACATTAAGGATGACTTGTATTTAGAAAGATTATAAGGTTCACTGAAACACACTGGGCATATAAGGAAATATAGTTATGCTCCAGATCTCATTATAAATACTGTAGTGAAAATTATTTCAGGAACTGTGACTTTCCCAAATTAATGGTATTGTGAGGGAGAAGAGCTGCGAGACCATTTATATTGTTCTTACAGAAATTTCATTTCAAAATTTAAAATAACCTTCCTTTGACAAGTGCACCATTGCATTCTGAAGAAGTCCAGCCCTGTAATGCAACATAGTCACCACAGTTGAGTAGCGACCTATTTCATCTCTTCCTGGTTGATTTCTGCCCAGTAGGAATGAGCTGGAAAGGGTACAGTTTCCACAATACAGAACATGCTGTCAATAAGCTTGATTTATTTTCCATGACTGCCACTGTCAGGAGTTTTCCCTCCGCATTACAGGAGTTGGAACATGGATGGGTGTTGATAATTCACTACATAGTGAGCTCATGAACTGGCTATTACAAAGTCTACATGAGTAATGGTTGCCTTCTGCACAAGCCTACCCCACTACTACAGGACCTCCATATCTTAGCGATTCTTGTCTATTTCTTTGCCATGTACTTGTAAGCTTATCTCTTTCTGGCCATTTGCCTTCTATTTCTTTCATATCCCAAACCTAAGAACTACAATATGCTTTTTGTTCTCCCATCATCCACGCTTCAAAAGAATCCAACATGTCAAGGTGCTGTTATATCTTTTCTACTGTCCTGCTCGCACCTCATCCTTCTCTACGGCCCTGTACCGCTCTGCAGTTGCCCAGTGTATCCCATATTTTAAATCCTTTGTCCTTTTTATAAATTCCTCTGTGATCTTGCCTCACCCTATATCCAGAACACACCCTCCAGACTCGTATTCGTTGCTGGTCGCTGGAGGCGAAAGATAGAGAGCAGTGAAATTCACCCCGCTTCACCCATCTTTAGTGACAGAATTTATCCATTTCTGTCCTACTGTTTCAAAATCCCATCGGAACCTCAGCCTTTTTCTGTTGCTGCAATTCCAAGTGATCCTCAAAGCCCATCTCTTTAACAAGTGCTCAATCCTCGTAATTCCTCTTTTTTAGTCCATTATTTTTCTTGCCACCAACTGCGAAGTGCCTTGGGATGTTTTATGGCATGAATGGTTACACATTGCAATTATTTCCACAGCTGCTGCTGTTTAAATCTTGTTAGGAGGTTTGCATAGGCCTCTTTCCTAACAGGATGTTCTCAATATAACGGTCATTAAAATGAGCAAAGGAATCAATTTTGAATTTCAGCTCTGACTACTGTCCAGTGGAAATGTTCATCACTCACAACCCTGTGGCCCAGTATTTTTGAATGTGCTGTATAGAAATGTTTAAGAAGTAAACATAAAAGTGAAAAAAAAAACATATGTTTTAGGTGCCCTGATTGTGTGGTGGCAGTAACTTTTGATAATAAGGTTTTGATTTTTTTTTGATTGATAGTAATGTGAATCTCAAAGCATCTAGCCACTAGGTTTGGGTTTAGCAAATCTAGAATCACAAATATGAAAGTAGACCAAAAAAAAGCCCGAAATTTTATTGTTTTAAATTTGCACCATTTGATTTTAATCTTTATTTTCTTTCGTACTCTGAAGGTTTTTGCCTTCTGTATTGCCATACTGCTTTGTGTCCCAGAGAGACTTTACTTTCTTACCCACATAACATGGTAAATACCAAGGGAACAGAGAGCCTTGTTGCCTTTGTTTCAGCCACAGTTTTGGTTTCATGTTTTCACATGATCATCCTTGTTAACAAAAGATTGTTAGAAAACTTGGGCCTTCTTTAATAGCCAAACAAATTTAAGTTGTCAAAGAAAAAGTGAATGGTAGCAATCACTCTCAGTCATTGAAAAACTTGTCCAGTTCCTCATGGTTTGTGACTGCTGTCCAAATATGATGCAATTTACATTCTCGTGCAGTGGTTTCCTTGCTTTTCAACTGTGTATGGACATCACCTGGCTAGACTTCCTCTGGAAACTTTTGATGAACCCGTTCTTTTGAACAAGAGAGATTGATGTGTATTGAGTATAACTTAGTTGAACAAAAGCTGCTAATGAAAAGCTTATTATATTAAACAGCATTTATACTTGTACAGCATCTTCATTGAAGGAAAACCTCATGAGGCACTTCAGAGGAGTGTTTGTAATACAAAGTTTAACTAGCCCAAAGAAACAGGTTGTATTTCAGTTAAATGGTTTGTTTCCCATCCTGTCTCAGATACAAACATGCAACAAATTAAGATGTTGAGCTAAGCTGGCACGTGGTACCAAAGTTTAAAGCTGGTTTATAATCTCTTAAACACAGTGATTGAGTTATGGAGGCCAACACTGTTCTAAATTTCAACTAAAAATGTTTTTATTAAAAATTTTCAGTTGAAAAACTAACGCATACATTTATATGTCGTAAGGACATCCCAGATGGATCTTTGTAAAGCTGTATGTTTTGTGAAAGTAGTACTAAAATGTAACAGAAACATTAAAATGCTCACACTACACAGCACACGTTCAACCCAATGGATATTAAACTTTGTTCCTCGTTTTTATTTTTGTTGCTTTAAGTCATTTGCTGTTATTTATTCTACTTGCAGAAGTTGTTGATTCCTTTGAGTGAGATAATGTTGAAAAGGGAATTGATACTACTAAACCATAATACTGTTCGTGATGACACGGAGCCCAATACATTTCCATGTGTTTCAGTTGCTAAATAACACTGGCTACAAGTAGTGAATAGCATATGATAATGAAAATATCTGTTAATCCCATGAATGGAAAACTGCAAAAATAATTCTTACTGAGTTGTTGGATTTCTTCAGTTCAACACAAGCAGGGTAGCAATTTTCACCAAGAAGTAGTTTGCATCAAAGTGAACCTGGTCTTGATTCCATCGCAAAAATGTCCCTACTCTCTCAACCCTCGGATGAACAATCTTGGGTGGAATTTTCCAGTTTCTTTTAGAAGGGTGGGTAAGAAACTTAATTGGGCAAGAGGCAAAAATTTGGTTTCACAATGGTGAGTTAGTTTTGCTGTTACGTTTGCTGAGCTTTTCAAGAGAGCCCTTCATGATTTGGAACCTGTTTCCTATTTATTCATGTGCCATGTATACTCTTTAACATACCAGTCCTCTGGAATTGTGTTCTTGAGTGCAATTTTTTTAGCTAAAAACAGGAAATGCTTATATTCACAAACTCAAACTGTATATGACAGTTGTACCTGGTGGAGTCAACTTGTTCCCCAAAGTTCTGGTGAGTACAGACATCTTTAGTTATTATTAGTCCTTCATAACTAAGGTATTCTTTTGCAAAACCATGAAGCCTGTTCACATTGATCACCTCATGATCAACAAGCACTCTGATGTTAAAGGATTTGGTGTTTGTGGTCTACCCAAATGAAGCAGCTACACTGGATGATGCCAACAAACCTGAACGGGGCAGCCGTTGGGACTCAAACCCAGATGCCCAGCTTTTGTGATTATGCCCTTGACTTGTGCAAGTCTTTGAAGAGCTGTTTAATGTGTAATTTCAGGTTGTAGAGACAGAACAGTGACTCAGTGGTACATGAGCTGCTGAGTGCTGTAGCTGTTTATGCTTTTAGTGTAAACTGTCAAATGTGAGGAACAGTACCATTGTGGTGCCAGTAGTCTACATTGGGAGCTACAATGAAGGTAACACACTTAAGACATTTGATGGAGATGTCTGGCACTCAACCTCCTGGGTGAATCTTGAAGCATTGAGTAAACAATGGTGAGTACCCTTCGGAGCACAAAAAATTATTTACCTTGTTGTGACATTGAAGGCAGGTTCTCTTGAGCCATGCGCAGGTACTGACCTCAGTAGCCATCTGTATTCAGGTTGCTTTCATCAGTCAGCGTGGCCTTGTATTACTATTGTTGAGGGAGAAGAATTTCCATTCCCTCCTGTGCAGTCTTCAGGAGAATTTCTAAGGAGATGGCACTGAAGTGTGGCACTACTTTCTGACTGGCCTTTGATGTAAGGAGTTGTGGTTGCTTGAAGTTCCTGGGTTGTGAAGAGTGGCGTATTTTCTGGTTATCCTTTCATTGTCTTTCTGGATGTTGGAGCCTGGCAGGACTTGATGGGGGAGGGTAGAACTTCCATAAAATTTGGCACTTTACCTGTGCGTGAACATGTAGTGAACGAGAGGAATGCAGTTAGGCTGGAAGAGGTGGCCACTCCTCAGAAAAAAGTGCAACTTGTTTTTATGCCCACTTCTAAACTCAGTCACAAAAAAATGCCCCTTATTTCTAAACCTGTTTTTTTTTGAATTGAGGACTGGTGTCTTTGTAAACAGTTTTACAGACAGTCTTAATTTCTGTAGCGGTTAAGTAATTGGCACAGTCTTTATAACGTAACCATGGTTACTGATGGAGGGGATTTAAGTCAAGCAATGGCATCACAGATGTTTTTCTCCTATTTTGTGCTGCATTGTCTCAACACTTGTACAGAAAAACACAGTCCATACACACTGCTGCCAAACATAAAAGCTTTACAAGATGCTTCAGGTGGGTTATAGTTCTCCTTTCTCACGTGTGTTAATTGATCACGTGTGTTAATTGATCACATAGAACTCAATTAGTTCAGCCTTTCAAGTCTAATACTTTCTTCTCAATGGAGCACACGGTACCTGATTATTATTTAATTGTTTCATGTCCAAGAATCATAGAATGATTACGTCAATGAAAGCAGTCATTTGACCCTTTGTGTGCTTCCTCTGCAAAAGCAATCCCTCCAGTCCCACTCCTTTGAATTGTGCCTTTTAAAAGAGAAGAAAACAATCTGCTTCTATTCACAGAGCCTGGCAGTGCGCTCCAGATCCTAACCACTCATTAAACCACAAGGTTTTACCTCATGATACCTCAATTTCTTCTGTGCCCAGACTCCTCATTATTTTTAAACATCTCTGTCAAATCTCTGCTTCTCTGAGAATCATCTCCAGTCTGTCCACGTCACTGAAGTTCTTTCCCTGCAGCAGTTCTCCCAAATCTTGTATATCTCTATCCAGTTCCCCCGAGGCATGGTGTCCAGAATACCCAGCCGAGGCTGAAATGTTTATTTTATGTAGGGACGTTGTAAATTCTTTGTTTTTTATTCCCATTATACTTTCATGGGATGTGGCCTTGTTGAGGAGATAAGCATTTGTTGCATGTCCCTATTGAACTGAGGTGCTTACTCAGCTATTTCAGAGTGCAGTTGCATCTATGACATTGTGGTGGGTCTGGAGTAACGTGTAGGCCAGGCCAGAGAACGATGGCAGACTTCCACCCCTGAAGGACATTACTGAGCCCGATGGGTTTTTACAATAATTGATGATAGCAATAGTGACTATGAAATTGATACTCGCTTTCAATTCCAGATTGATTTATTATTGAAATACAAATTCCATTAGTTGCCTTGGTGGGATTTGAGCAAGTGTCCCCAGATCAGTAGTTGGCCGCTGAGTTATTGCTCCATGGACCACTGTATCACTGTCTCCCGAAATCTTGTGTACTCAATGTCCCTATTTAAAAATGTCATGTTTCTGAATGCTTTACTAACCACTTTCTCCATCTTGCCTGTTACCTTCAATTCATGTATATTCCTATGTTCCTCTGTAGAATTGTACCCTTCGCTTTATTACATCTCCCCTCTCCTACCAAAGCAGTTATAAATTGCATCAGGCTGATTCCAAAAAGCCGACAGATTAATAGCTCAAACCCCTTAATATAGTTCCCCACTGCCTCAAGAAAGTAACTAATATAATTAAAGACCTCCCCCACCACCCCAGTTATACTCTCTTCCACACTGTTCTGTTGGGCAGAATATATAAAAGTTTGATTACTGGCTCCCCATTGTTATCAGACTTGTGAACAGACCCCTCAAATGTTAATTCACCTCGCCCCCTCTCCTCCCATTCTCCACCCCCCCCTTTTCTGTGGCTATAACACACTAATCTGCATTCTGTTCTGCGACCCTGATGCATTTTTGCATGGAATGATCTGCCTATATAGCAAACAAAACAACACTTGTCACACTTCCTCGGGACATGTGAGAACAATAAACTAAACGCACTCAGTCCATTTTATATATCGGTCCCATATATCCAAAATCATGATGAAAGAGGATGGAATTAAAGCTTACTGCACCAGTATCTTAATTGTTTAATAATGCAAGTTAAAATGTAAGCAGCCTGTAGTAATCTCTGTATTGGTGTCTGCTGCATCACAGTCTCCCTAATGAATGTTTCCAATCTAGTTTCACTGTGTATAATTTTTACATATGTGCTGATTAATTGGAACTAATTAGAAGAAGTAGTAGCAGCAGCAAAATAAGCTGGTGCCTCATTAACAGAAATAGATTTGCGACCCATTGCTCTCCTTCTCCTGTTTTTTTTGACCAGTGTTCTATCTGCACAATGCAGTTTCACAAGTGGACACCATGCACTGTGTATTATACCCCACGCCTTAGCCAAGGTTCCGGTAATGGGGTGTGTTAAAACTGGGAAAATGTTGCACCAGAGATTATGGGTCTCCGTTTGAGCAGTAGTCTCCTGAGGATTTGATAGAAATATGCATTGCCCTCTGAATTTAAAAACATAACAGAAGCAAGAGTAAATAAATCAGCCATTGAGCCTGCTCCACCATTTAATACAATCGTGGCTGATCCCAATTTGGTGTCGTCCCCTCCCTCCTGGCCTGTAACCCCTTAGCCCCATTACTGATTAAAAATTGCCTATGTCCTCCTTAAATTTATTCAGTGTCCTGGCATCCATTGCACTCTGGTATAGAAAATTCTTCAGATTCCTGGTCCTTTTGAGAGAAGCAATTCCTCCTCATCTCTGTCTTAATTCTGCCAGCCTTTAGCTTAAAATTATGATCTTTGGTTCTAGAATGTCCCACAAGTGGAAACAATTTCTCCAAGTCTACTTTGGCAGTTCCCTTTAGCAGATCTAAAGCTATCTCAAGCAGATTTTTAAAAAAAACAGCGTGCGTGGTTGTTTATAAAATAGTGAACATTTTAAGAAAAAACACGTAACAGCCACAGTTGTGTCCCATTAAACACAAAATGGGCAAGTTGTTTGCTTTGAGTAAGTCACATGTCCCACAGAGAGAGTTTGCTGTGCACAGAAGTTCCTTTTGGTGGAGCTCAGATGCAGTCACATTGTTGGTGACAGTATGGTGGATATAAGCTGGTGATTTGGTTCATTTTGCATGCAAAGTACTGGGTTCTTCTCACAAGTTTCCAGCAATCATCATACAGTCCCTTGTCTCTTCAGAATGTCACACCAGCCATTTGTATGAACATTCCAGTTAAACCAACACAGAGGAGTAGGAGGTGAGATGTCTACCTTCACCAGCTCTGAACAAAGGGAATCGGGGAAACATTAGACAGGAGATGATGCTAACAACTACAGCTATCTGTTAGAGAAAACAGTGGGTTTTGATGAAGGACATTAAACTCATCCGATTTAACTAAAATGACTGAACCTGAAACCCTGTTCACATCACAGAAAATACTGGGGTTGAAGCATCTTTAGTTATACAGCTTTTTAAAGTCAGTCTGCTTGTAACTTCAGCAGTGAAGACAGCAGCTCGAGTCTGGGCTCATGGCTCCCTCTGATCTCAATCTCTCAAAAGTCTGATTTCTGGAAAGAATCTGGTATTTTGCCTGTGAAATGAACCAATCCCTAGTTTACATCCACCTTGACACCACCAACTAGAGCTCCAACAAAGGACCTCTCCACAGCCCGTTTGATTTACTGGTCCTGCCTAACTTGTGTGAACTGATGCCAATATCCTCCTTGTGCAATTTGTAACTTCTGTTCCTCCTCTTAACTTTACTTCTTGGGCATGTGTGTCTTTGAATGTCTGTTGCAAAATATTCCCCCAGAATTTGAATGCATTAATAAATCCTCTGTGCTTGAACCCTCAGGAATTTGGTGTGGGTCATTTTTAAATTGGATTTCACAAACAGGACGTGTTGAAACTGAAATATCAAGATGTAGGGCTAGATGAACACAGGCCAAGCAGCATCAGAGGAGCAGGAAAGCTGACGTTTCATGCCTAGACCCTCCTTCAGAACCCTTCATTTTCTGAAGAAGGGCCTAGGCCTGAAACATCAGCCTTCCAGCTCCTCTGATGCTGCTTGGCCTGCTGTGTTCATCCAGTTCTACACCTTGTTGCCTCAGATTCTTCAGCATCTGCAGCTCCTACTATCTCTTGGTGAAATTGAATGTACTTTTTCAATTTTATAAAAGAAAATCAGTTAAAAACATTCTTTTGTCAGAGACTGAAGGGAAGAAAGGTGAAAGCAATTAAATTCAGCTCTTTCCCTCTTGAATGTGATAGTGTAATGTTTGACTGGTATTCAGAACCTTTTCACTGCTGCACAGTTGGAACCTGAAATTTACAATCGGACTCATGGTTGGATTGTGGGATTTCTCTACGCTAACGTCACTAACTACCACAAGCCTTGGATATTGAGGGGTATATGACATTCAAGAAAAATAATGAGTTAGGTACAGATAGAGTGGTTGATCCATTAATCAAGGACGGCATTTGTGCAAGAGTAATGTGTTTTGGAGATCAGGATGTAGAATGCGTTTAGGTGTAAATGGGAAATAGTAGGTAAAAGAAGTCCGTAGCGGGTGTGATCTTCTGGCTGCCTAACAATAATCAAAATTGGAACAAAGCATACAGACAGGAAGATTGAAAGTGTGTGATAAATGAAGGATTATTGCCGTTCCCATCTAAATATAACTTGGAAACTCAGACTAGCTACAGTAGCCTGGAAGAGGAATTAATACATTATCACTTGTTGGACCAGCAGATGTTAAGGAATGATTATAGAAGTTTTTATTAAATTTGGTATTGTCAGGATTAATGACCGACAATATGATTGAATTTTGCATCCATTGTGAAAGGGAGAAGATTGGATCAAAGACTAATATTTCAAATTGAAGTAAGAGCAACAAAGTGAACATGAAAACTGAGCTAGCATTCCAAGCTAGGGAATTGTTTGATATAGATGCAGAGGCAGACATTTTCATGGGATATTTCAGAATATACTTATTCTGTATATTCTAACTGTTAAGCAAAAAGTTCTAAAGGGAGAATCCGTTATGTGTGGTTAACTAAAGTTGGGGAAAGCATCTGACTTAAGGCGAAAGGATATAACTGTACAGAGGATGATTGAGAGGTCAGACGATTAGTCAAATTGTGAAGAACAGTGAATGATTATAAGATTAATCATGAGGAAGAAATTAGGGTGTGAAAGGAAGCTGGCTAGGGATACAAAAATGGGTAGTCAGAGTTTTGACTGATTTTTATTTGGAAAGGAGCGTAAGTAGAAGGTTTTTGTTCTGTAGAGCAGTGGTTTTTAACTGGGGTGTATAAACAGGAATGCTCTGCCACTTTTGGAAAGCAGCGCCAATTTACCTGAGCATTGAGCTCGTGTCCGTGCTTCCAGTCTCCCTCTGAGGTCAGTGTCTATCACTGAAGACAGTATCTGCTGACACCTGGTGCTCCTATGAATTGCACATACACGAGTGTCCAGAGCTGCACACATACATTCCCCGACATTGGGCATGTGCAGAGATGCAGCACCATGTACTGAGTGGAAAATTGGGTAGGTTGTGGAATTGCTGTTCTCATTGAACTGTGCCTTGATGCTGAGATGGATGGGAATTGGTGCTCTAGAAAGTGAGAATGAGGAATAAATAATAGTTAACAAGGAAATAGTCTTCAGTTTCAAGGATATACACAATAATCCAGTAATACCCCTAAATGCAGAGGTGAAAGGGAGAGAGGAATTTGGCAAAATGATAATCATGAGGGTAGTGGCACTGAACAAACTGATTGAGTTACCAGTTGACAAGTCTCTCGGTCCTGATGAATTTCATCCTAGTGCCTTCAGAGATTCCTAGATCTAGAAAAGTTTCCATTAAACTAGAAAGAAGCTACTTTTGTCCCTTTTGTTTTCTCAAGAGGCCAGCACCCTCTGTGTAATCTCAATTACAAGTGCAGCCTACCAATTTGATCTTTTTAGGATTTACATGTTGTTTTAAAATTTAAGTTTAAGGTTAAAGATGGGTGAAAGCCATCACAACACCTGATGGTTCCTCTTTCAATCCTGACAAAGTTTTGTGCTGGTATTGATACTGAAGAGGATAGCTATCATTCAGACACGTTTAAAACAATATGTGGCTGAAAGGATGGTTAGTTTCTCGACCTTCATTCTTGTATTTGCAGCTAAAGTGACATTTGATCTCACAGCCAATAATGAAAATTGAAGGTACGTTTACAAACAGGGTGATGTATTTACCATGAAGTGTCACCTTGTGCCATCGATGATGCCACCAGATCGTTTTCCTTTTTCTCTGCCTCCTGCTATGTCTCAGTGCTGGACTTGGGTCTATATCTAGTGTGAAGTAAA
This sequence comes from Stegostoma tigrinum, assembly GCF_030684315.1. Lineage (NCBI taxonomy): Eukaryota > Metazoa > Chordata > Chondrichthyes > Orectolobiformes > Stegostomatidae > Stegostoma > Stegostoma tigrinum. The sequence goes on from NC_081371.1 coordinate 17,596,639, forward strand.
CCTGCCTTATGGTGGTGTCTGTTGGTCTTCGGAGCTTTCACCCTGGGGGTGTTCGTGGCTTGAGTGCTAAGAGTGTCCTGCCTAGATGCAGGTTCACTCTTTTTGGCTTGACCTGCCATGGGATCCCAAGTTGGATGGAGATAGATGAGCCAATTGAAGCCTCCTGAGAGGAGACTTCTGGGCAGCCTTTTTGTGGTTCCTCGTCTGCTGAGTATCTGCTGCCACCACCCAGTCTCTGTGAAGAAGGTACACCTGGAATAAGGTCGAGATCTCTCGTAACACTGGTGCTTTGCAGTTGGTGCGAGCATTGCTGGTTAGACTGACGGAGTGCAGGCTTGTGCCTCTATCTAGCACATGTCGAGTAGTGTGCTGGACCTGGGTCTCCGGGACAGCTGTCGTCCTGTCCGTGGAGACAGGCAGGTACGTCCGTGCCACAAGCAGCAGGGTACAGATGGCATTGATAGTCTCTTCCAGCCTTTTGAGGTAGTTAACCCAGTGCCTCTGACAAACCTGCCTGCTGCTCCTTTGTCAGTCTGCTGTATCACCTCATAATAACAGATAAAGAGCTGTGCATGCAGTCTTGTTTTTCATTGAATGAAGAATCCTATGAGCTGTGTTAATAATTTACTGTCACCATTTAACAGTTGAGGTGCATTTTAACATTGTGTAAACTTAAGTGATCCTTGGATCACAGCTTTAACTTAAAGACAGGAGCTTCAAAAGTTCAGGTTTGTTAGTGTACCATAGATCAAATGGTCTCTGGCTCCTGTGCTCCACAGTTCAGATTGTGTTCTAAATTAATACCAATTGGGAAATTATCTTTGTGTGTATTTTGATTTAATCCTGTGTTTTGTTGCTGATAATTATTCACCTTTAAAACTGTGATCCACATTGGAATGATCTGAATGTTGCACGTCTAAAATTCCGTAGCACCTATTCACAAAATCACTTGCTACAGAATGGATTTAGATTTTTGATTCTGTCCCTGATATTCTCAGTCAGTATTTAATTCACTTGCAGCCAAGTGTTTGCTGACTGTACTGACAAGTGTTTGCAAATGTATTGAATTTTATTTCATTTTGTGTTTCCTTGCGTAGAATCAGCTGCTTACCAAAGGCATGGTGATTTTGAGGGACAAAATTCGGTTTTATGAAGGTAAGAAGATGGCTTTTCTTCTAACAATTTTTGTGTTTCGTGCTGGCATCAACTCTAGAATTGTGGTGTGCTGTGACCGATTCTGAAATTAACCTGTTATGCAACCCGGTGCTTGTCTATGGCCTGAATAGTACATAGAAGCAGTGACACCAACCCTGCACACACCCCCCCCCCCCAAAAATAAAATGGAAAAGTTGGGGAGAAGTCTATCTCTGTTTGGCTGAATCAGAGCTTTTTATGACAGTTGAGTGGCTTGATGTGGGCCTTCTGCCCCCGTCTGGAATGAAACATAAAAAGTGTCTACACCAGTCAAGAAAGAGAAGGAGAAAAGATCATCCATTCTAATCCCCTAAACTCCTGGTCCTGGTCTAGAACCTTTCAGGTTACAGCACTTCAGGTGCAGAACTGGTTATCTTTTCAAACATTTTACCGTTTCTGCATCCACCAGCAATCCCAGTGGTGAATTTCAGGCACGTGTCACCCTCGGTTAACAAGTTTTAATCCTTCTGCCAATCGCCTTAAATCTATGTTGTTGCACCCCCAACCCACCCAAGTAAATGACTTGGGATCATGGTGCTGTCCTGTATATCTAGATCCCTCTCATTGCTTTTCTACACATCAATTAAGTCAATCTGCAGCCCCTTTCGTTCTAAAGTAAGCAACATTAAGCCTCTCCAAACTTTGCTCATAGCTAATAAAGTGTGAAGCTGGATGAACACAGCAGGCCAAGCAGCATCTCAGGAGCACAAAAGCTGACGTTTCGGGCCTAGACCCTTCATCAGATGATGGGTCTAGGCCCGAAATGTCAGCTTTTGTGCTCCCGAGATGCTGCTTGGCCTGCTGTGTTCATCCAGCTTCACACTTTATTATCTTGGATTCTCCAGCATCTGCAGTTCCCATTATCTCTGATACAATTTGCTCATAGCTGTAATTTTCAAGCCTTGGCGACATGCTCTATGCTCTCTCTCTCTTCGAGTAATTGTGTCACCCCTGTAAAGTGGCTGTGCCAGGGCTGGGTGCACACAGTTCCAGCTGTAGCCTAGCCAGTGTTTTGTACAGTCCCACCATTACATGGCTTCTCTCTGAGAAGCTGTAAAAATCAATCTTCTGTCTCTGGTAATATAAAGAAGCTCTTTGGGTATGTAGAAAAAAACTTTTTTTTAATAACCAGTGAACAAGTGAGTTTCTTTAATGTGAGCTTCTTTATTAAAGCTGTCTAAATTGCTTGCATCTCAATTTTTTGTCCTTTTTTGCATAATGAGGATTAGGACCGAAGCTTCACTGCAAAGTTAAACTACTCAGACCTTCATAACGCTTCAAAACAAGATTTTTCTCTGTTTACGTTACCTTGAATAATGCTGCTGTTCCTGTTTTCGCTGAAATTGAACACATAAAGATCACTGTTGACAAAAACATTAATTTGATAACAATATACATAGACAATTTAACCTTTAATATTGCTGAGAAGAGAGACCCGCTGTCAAGTTTTTCAGGCTTGTTTGATCAGATTAAATACAAGAAAGCCAACTGTCATACTGTCACGACTATTTACACTTTTTGGAGAAAAAAAGTTGCTGATTAGTTGGCAACTTGATGCATAAGCCATGATTTAAGCTTGATTAATTACCTGAAATGAGTTCTTTGTGAAGTTTATTTTTGATTACATCGAAGTGTTCAAAAAATGCTCCCTGATCATAGAATCACATTTAATAGTAATGTTTAGTTTTGGGTTTTTGCCGATGGGGTCTGATTAAATACAGTCTGTTCCATGCCACTTAAAACAACCAGAGAAGTGTGCTACATGATTCTGTGATTGGGCAACACGTGTTAAACGATCATGCATGTAGTAACACCGACCCTAATAACCAATTCAAGATGATCCATCAAGCTCGTTATTGACTCCTTACGCTGCTGCTGGAAGCATGCATTCAAAAGCATGAACTCCTCTGCAAACAAGGAATATATTCAAGTCTTGTGCCTTTTTTTAAAATTAGTTAGGAGTTTGGAAAATCAGTAGTCCCCTGTTGCTTTTTCTATGGCAATGCCTCAGCCAATCAGGAATGGCTCACCAACCAATTTGTAGTCTTTCATTCATTGTGTCATTTGCTCTGATTGTTTGAAATTTGGTGTTCTAGCATCTCTCTTTTCAGTGATGTTAAAGTTCGATACTTTCAAATGGCTGTTTAACCTCACCACAGCTAATATAAACAACTCAAATTGCCACTAATAGACCACCCCATCCTTCCATCACAAAAACAAGACTGATCACAGTCTTTTTCTCGAGATTTAAAAAAGCACAAAAAAAACTGTGGGTGCTGTAAATCTGAAACAAACTCAGAAATTGCTGGGGAAACTCAGCAGGTCTGGCCACCTAATGCGTACCCCACCCGATGACTTCAAAACACATATACCACCCTTTTCTAGCTACCGTCAGTTCTGTGGAAGTGTCACTGAATGCAAAATGTTAACTCTGCTTTCTCACCATAGATGCTGCTGGACCTGTTGAGTTTCTCCAGCAATTTCTGTATAATTGACTGGGAGTGAGAGCTGCATGGTATAGGTCTGGTGCTGCTAGCTTCATTCCCCTTTTCCCCTCTTCACTGAGTTGTTTGTTGAAGAGTTCATGATGCTACAACTTGAGCTGTTACACCACATAGTCTCTGAAAGCCATGTCCTACACAACATTGTCCATCAGTTACTGTATTAGCTGGGTGAATCAGAACCAAGGCACGAGGAAAGATGCAGCAGAACATAAAGATATCATTGCAACTCAGTGAGTTGTGTTTTCTGCCTATTTAATGTATTGGGAGAAAAAAAATTGAGAGATTCTTTGATATAATTCTTCTGATAATTTTGGGCCATTGTTCATCTGATGGTATCCCAGTATTTGAAAAAGTCTGAACATTGCTTGTGATTATTTGAATAAACCTTGAAGCAAGTAGGAATTTGTTATGGGGAATAAAGAGATGGTAACCCGATTAAATGCACACTCTAGTTCGATCTTTTCAAAGGAAGACACAAATAACATCTCAAAAATATGGGTGGATACAAGGCCTAATGGGGAAGTTGGAACTAAAATAAGTTAATGTTAGCAGGGAAATGGCGTTGCGGAAACCAATGGGATTAAAGCCAAATAAAGCCCTAGGGCCTGATAACCTTCATCCAGAGTGGCTGCTAGAAATAGCAGATACATTAGTGGTCATCTTCCAAAATTGTATAGATTCTGGAACAATTCCAGGAGGATGTGAAGATGTTTCACTGGGATTTAGACAAATCAAGTAAGTGGGTAGATACATGGCAGATGCAGTACAATGTGGATTAAATGTGAGGTTATCTACTTCAGTAGCTAAAACAGGAAAGCTGGTTATTATCTGAGTGGTGATAGATTAGGAAAGGAGGACCTGCAATGGGACTGGAGGTGTCCTAGTATATTGGTCACTGAAAGTGAGCATACAAATGCGAGAGATGGTGAAGATGGCAATGGCCTGTTGGCCTTCATAGCAAGAGGATTCCAATACAGGAGTAGGGATGTCTTGCTGCAATTGTATTTGGCCTTGGTAAGACCATATCTGGAAAATTGTGCACTTTTGGTCTTATTTGTGGGAGCAAGTTCTGGTTCTGGAAGAAGGTAATGAAGGTTTACCAGACTGTTTAGGACTGAGTTGAGGAGAAATTTCTTCATCCAGAGTGGTGAGCCTGTAGAATTCTCTGCTGTTGTCAGTAGTTGAGGCCAAAACGTTGTATGTTTTTGGGAAGGAGATACAGCAAATCTTTTATTAATCAGCACCTATAGGACCAGGAGAGTATTGGGGCTTAATCAAATATTCCAGTTAATCAAGAGATTCACATAATCAATGTAGAAACACACACTTTATATTAGAAATATAATACAGGGGCTATACACGTTACTGTTATACTTTATTTGTGCTTAAATCATTTAAATAATAAGATATCTTTGCGTTAAATAAAACTTGTGAGCAGAGAGCCTTCTCACTTGCACCTGAAGTGACCATTAAGAAATTGCGGAGTTTGTCATCAGACAGTAAATGTCCAGTAATTGAGGTATAGTATATAATTTCTACCAGTTTATTGAGAGTGGCAGTTCATAGGGTACTGGTTAAAACGAACTTTGCTGTAGATACAGTTCTTGGGGCTAAAGGGATCAAAGGGTACGAGGTGGAAGCAGGAACAGGGAAATGAGCTGGATGATCATCTGTGATCAGATTAAATTATGGAGCAGGCTCGAAGGGCTGATTGGCCACGTTCTGTTGCTGGATTCTCAGTGTTCCTATGTAAATGATCATATGTCAGCAACTGGATAAAATTTACATTGGTAGTTAAATGCCGTTGATAAATATTATCATTTAGCATGTTTATCAAAATGCAGTGTCCGTGAAAATGCTTATAGATCATCCTTGTAGTTCACAGTTATGAGTACTAAACACTACTGAATGGGTACATTTCCTATGTAACCTATTCACAGGTTGTACTAACCAAGGTACTATGGCACCACATCAGCAGTGAGTTAAAGCCAAAAGAAATGATTAACAATGAGAGACTTTTTATACTTGTAATCCTTTCTGTTTCTTAGATTATGTTTTTTTTGTTAATATGTAGGACAGAAATTGCTTGACACAGTGGCTGAAATTTGGGACTTTTTCTTTTGTGACATCCTTCCTATGCTCCAGGCAATATTTTGCCCTGTCCAGGTAGGTTAATTTGTACATCTTTGTAATAAAATATCCTTTCCTCCCCTGTTTTAGAAGAGAGTGGAATAGTGTTGTCAATTTTGTGTATTGAGTTTGTTAAAGTGAGGGTACTGTAGGCAAATTTGTGGATGACACATATGGAAAGGCAGGTTGAGAGAATGATACAAACAGCTTACAGAGGAAATATTGATATGTTCGGTAAGTGGACAAAAAGTTGGCAAATAGAGTATTATCTGAGAAAATGTACACTTGTTCTATTCGGAAGAGAGAACAGAAGAGCAGTATTATGTAAATGGAGAAAAACTGCAGAAAGCTGCAACACAAAGAGATGTGAGGGGTACTTGCGCACAAAACGCAGAAAGCTAGCACACAGATGGAACCTAAAATCGCTATAGTGTGGAAGCAGACCATTTGGTCCATTGAGTCCAGACCGATCCTTCGAAGGGCATCCCACCCAGACCCACTCCCTAATGCTATCCCTGTAACCCTGCTTTTCCCGTGGCTAATCCACCTAGCCTGCACATCACTAGACACTACGGACAATTTAGTTTGGCCAAACCACCTAACCTGCACACCTTTGGACTGTAGGAGGAAACCCAGGCAGAGGTAAGGAGGGTGTGCAAACTCCGTACAGACAGTCACCTGAGGGTGGGATTGAACCTGGGTTCCTGGTGCTGTGAGGCATCAGTGCTAACCACTGAGCCACCATTCTCCCTTAGGTGCAGCAGGTAATCAGGAAGGTGAATGGAATGCTAGCCCTTATTTCAAGGGGGATGCAACTGTACAAGATGCTGATGAGACTGCTAAGGCAGTAGTGAGAGCTGTTTTGGTCCCCTTGTTTAAGGAGAGGTGTCATTTTGTTGAAGACAGTTCAGACACTGTTCACTAGGGTAATCCCTCATAAGAATGGATTGTCTTATAAGGAAATATTTGACACTGTATAGATTGGAGACCATCTCATTGAAACGTATAAGATTCTTAAAGGGCTTGCCAGGGTAAATGCTGAGAGGATTTTCCCCTCATGGGAGAGTCTAGGATCAGAAAGCATAGTTTCAGATTGAAGTGGCACCAATTTAAGATGGAAAAGAGGAATAATTTCTTCTCTCAGGACTCCGAGTGTTTGGATCTGCTTGCCAGTGAGAGCTGTGGGGGCAGAGTCCTTGTGTATATTTGAGTCTGGGGTAGATTCTTGCTCCATAAGGGAGTTGAGAGTTATGGGGAAAGTGCTGGAAATCGGTCGTGAGGAGTGTCCAATCAGTCATGATCCGATTGAATAGCGGAGGAAACTTGATGGGCCAAACAGCCTACTCCTGTTCTTATTTCTTGTGGCCTTCAAGTTGTGTCCCTTAAACAGAAGGGAGCAATGGTGATTGTATTCTGTGCTGCTAAGTGTAGTGCTGGTTACATCTCAACAGAGGCAGATTACCACTCTATAACAAATAACACAATTCTGGTTCTGAAATGAAAAACAAAACTAAATTGCTGGCAGATGTGCTTGAATGTCAAACCACATTGAGCAGGTAGCTACTGCAGCAAATGAACTAATTTTAATAAGATCAAAGAGTGCAAGAAATTCAGAATTGCTGTCTGAAAATAGTTGTCACGGGGAGGGGGAAAATGTCTTATCTGGCCTTGATAGTAATCATGAAATGGGCTATTGCTGTAAGAATGACATCATCCATAATAGAGCATGGAACAAACACAGAATGCTGGAGAAACTCAGCAGGTTTGGCAGCATCTGTGGAAAGAGGAAACAATTAATGTTTTGAGTCAGATCTGACTACTTGAGAATTTTGTTTTTATGGAGCGTAGGCATCATTTGTAAGACCAAGAATTGTTATGTTATGGATTGATTTTCATTTTCAGTAAACCAGAAGACAATTGCAGACACAATCTACTAATGAGCCTTTATAAGTTTTCCTAAATTCATGTATTCCATGAATCTAGTTTTACTTTTATTGTTCTGCTCATTTCTATATTGTTCTAACTAGGTTAAGTAAGTTACCTTCATGGTTAATGTGTCAGTTTGGCTACATTTACTGGCCATTTATCTCTTAGTCAACATACACAATCTCTCCCATCAACATGACGAGGTGAAAAACTCCTTGCAACCAGCAACACTGTACAGAATACTCGATTGCTGGAGAAAGATTTTATTGGGCCCGTAGAGCTGAATGCTCTCCTCCCAATGTCTCTGGACTATCAAAAATGCAGCCGTCCTTCTAATACCTGCCAAGAACAGAGCATGTGCTTCTCCAGTTATCTAAGTAATCAGAAACTGGTACCGTCCTTTGTTTGAAGCTGGAGGAAGTCAGCAGGCCAGGCAGCATCAGGGGAGCAGGAAAGCTGACGTTTCAGGTCCAGACCCTTTTTGAAGAAGGATCTCGACCCGAAACGTCGACTTTCCCGTTCCTCTGATGCTGCCTGGCTTGCTGTGTTCCTCCAGCTCCACGCAATGTTGTGTCTGACTCCAACATCTGCAGTTCTTGCTATTTGAGTGAGTTAACCCCTTTTGTTTCTTGCCTCCAAAATCAGGTGCCTTTTTCTTTTCACTTTATTTTTCAACGGTAAAGGACCAGCAGTGAAATAAGGAAAGTTTTTAATGCAATGATTTGTTGAAATTTTGTATGTAGAGCTATTTAAGGTGAAGGATATAGATTAGGTAGGAGTCTTCAAAATGCGATTGGGTAAGGACTTTTTCAACATAAAGTGGGGTTATTGAGTTGAAGAAGAGACAAGGCTGTCGATTTGATAATGTAGAATTTGAGTATTGCTGAAAAAGGACATGTTTAAGCAAAACACTCATCAGGTCAATTCACAAGAAATCCCAAAGTAAAAGGAAAACAGCATTTTTAATGTATGATAGGAAAGTGGTGATAGATTGGCCTCTGGTAGAGGAGTTGCCATCTAAACTGCACCCATTAATGATGACTGACTGTTAACTGCCAAAATGTGCTTACATTTTAAACATGGTAAGTTGACTCTGATCAAGGTATTTCCCTGAGAAAAGAACAAGGCCGTATGTTTTAATAAGTAGCTTCACTGCAACTACACCAAAATTGGTTATCAGTGAGTAATTCTTTGCACAATTGGTATTATATAGAAAACATTGTCCAATTGTAGTGTCATATTTAATGCTGAGCACTGTTGTGAGTTTTACAGGTGCAGTCTGGATGGTACCTCGCTTGCTGTGAAAAGCTGAAAGGATATGCTGTTTAATACAATCTGCCAAGCTGATCAAGGTGGCCATTATTCATAGACTGCCCTTAGCGCACTTGATACACAACATCAAATGCTGTTGAGTACAAGTAAAATCATGAATGGACCTACAGTCATTACGTTTGGTCCTGAAATGTGAGCGATCTACCTCCTATTGCACCATGTCAAAGGTTTAAACAACAGGTTTATGCTGTTTTACACTGCTGTTGTTCAGCAGCAACACAAACTAAGTTCATGATAACAGGATGCTGCCGTGGAGCCGGAAATGAGTCCTGCGTCCATGTGTGAACAATATGGTGTGTGAAATTCAGGTAGGTATGCAGGAAGTACGTCACGAAGGTTGGCTGGTCATGTCAAACAGCTTAGCCCCTCATCTATTCAGAACAAGCAAGGTACTGACCATACCCAGCTAACCCATGCATGCAGTGCTCACAACATACTGTATAACATTGTAAGTGCTTTTTGCAATTGGACAGCATTTGCTACTTAATCCTGAGTGTGCAAGTAATTATTATGGCAGACAATTTATAATGGGGTTACAGAATGGCACATGGAAGCGACATATAATAAAATACAAGTCCCTGTTTTTCTTTAGGAGAGAGTGTGCTATGCAGTGCTGCGCCTGTTTCAGTGCCACAAAATGATGTCAGCCATTTTCTGGTCAAGGCTTAGAAATGAACCAATCAAAGTCTCCATGTCTTATTTAAAATTCAAATAAAGCTTGGCAGTTAATGTTCAGGTATCAGCATTATCTGTTACATTCTACAGCCATCTCTTCTCCCAATCAGAGTCTATTGGCCAACCGATAAGGACTGTCTATCTGTTACATTGTAAATGTTGTTTTCTCTTTGCTTTAATATTTCTTGTGAATTGTCCTGATGAGTGCAAGACAAAATGGCTTTCTTTCAGCAATGGCTGGACCATTCTTTAAAAGAGTCAACACCTCTGTGGGCTGATTAACATCCCGCTTTGCAGTACCACTCCACAACTGTTTTTAGGTTTCCCACACTGACAATGCTAAAGCGTTGAAACAGGATAGCAGTTTTGAAACAATATTTGCCACGAAAAATAACATTCGCATTCAAGATGCATCACAGTAAGTTTGAGCTGCTTGTGTTTGTGTCTGGAATGAGGCAGTAGGGTAAAAAATCCAGGAGAAAGGAAATCTTACATTCTTTCTTAAAAAAACATCATTGAGGGTATGTGGTTGTCAATAGGTTGGCTAACACTTATTTACTGTCCCTAATCCCCAGCTACCACCTTGAGTCACTGCAGTTCTTATGACTTTTTCCTGTAGAGCTTGAGTAATTTGCTAGACAAGAAGTGCAGTAAACATCCATCTACCTTGTTGTGGGTCTAGAGTCACATTTGGGAAAGACGAGGTTACACAGGCTTGTCCTGAGTAACATTAGTGAAACAAATGGTCTTTTATAGCAATTGATGGTAGTTCCGTGAAACTATCAGCGAGACAAATTTTGTATTCCAAATTTATTCAACAAATTTAATTTTGTTTCAATGTGATGGTTGTATTAAATATGTCTCTTGAGCATTAGACTAGATTTTTGGACTATTTGTTGGTACCAGAAAATCAAGCAGTGTTGGGAAGCAGAGATTCCCCTCAAAAAGCCCTGGAATCTTCACGGTTCATTTAGATCGGCTCTCAGGCCAGCAGATATGTGGAGGGGTTTGTCGATATTTTTACAGACTTCACTTGATTTTCTTTCCATGAGTTTTCAGTTACTGATCAGACTAATGAACCCCAACTTGCACCTTGCTACATGTCGTAAGTGGGAATGTGTGCTATCATGGTGTGCCCTGACCAGCATATTCTCCTGTCTTCACAATAAGAAAGTCAACACAACATTCAGGCTGGTGCACATGGATTAAAATGAGCAGATTAATGAGGTATTACACAGAAACCGTTTAGTTTATAGCAACGACTTAAACATATAATGAATGCCTGAAGCAATTCATAAAGACCGGCCTGTGAATAATTAGAGCACCTTTTGTAAAATATGTTTTGCCTAACATTCTACAATCTGTAGGGCTTCTCAAGTGAAATATTTTTGTAGTTCCTAGTAAAATGTCAAATAATTCACAGTTCAATTTTGGGAACGTTTTCAGTCGAATTGAAGTTGAGCAGCTACATGAGGCAATTCCATCAAATTGTCTTAGATCACAAGTGTTCATGTCGACACAGTCTTCCTCTTGTACATCAACTTGATGGGGTAGCCATTAGGGAATCTAAATTCATACATTTCCACTGTCAGTATGCTGAAATTAATTAAAACTTCAAACAGAATTGTGCATGCTGTCGAGTTAGCTTTGAACAAATCAAGTTATAAATGTAGGCATCAGCATCAACTGTAGACACTAGGCAACACATAACACATTTGTCGGCTTCTTGACCATGGGCATGTACTTGGTCTGGAAGATTTGAATTTTTTCCAACAGTAGTACCACAGCTGTAGAAGGTGAACTACATTAAATTGGGGGTAAATATTTAATAAGCAGGAAATAAGGAGGTACAGCTCTGTCACTCAATGGACTGTTTCTGTTGACTAATGTAAACTTCATTGAAAAGAAACATTCAGGCACAAGCCTATTATTGTTCTCCTACATTTCTATCTGTTCAATCCAAAAAAGCTCACTCAACCTTCTGTGTCTCCTGAAACTTTGAGTCTAATTCAGAGATTATTGTACCACAAGTCTGAAATAAAAGTCCTGTTTTTACAGCTGCAATCTAGGGAGATGTTAGGGATATCTTGGTCATGGAATTATGTTACAGGTATAGCAGTCTAGAGGCTTTGACTAATCCTGAATTGCAGTTAGTGTGATTTGAGCTTCTATCCTCTGGATTAATTCAGCTTCAATAACGATTTTCAAATAAAAGATGCTTCCGTAACAGTCGTCATGAAGGTGTGGATTTGTTGTTTAATGCCCTACATGACAAGAAGCAAGCTGGTCGGTATTATGTGTACCTTTAACCATGCACAAGCGTAGTTGACTTTTAACTCCTCCTCTGAAGTGGCCTAACAATGAATGTAGTTGTATCAAACCGATGCAAGAAGAAAAACCTTACCACCATCTCAGAGTTACTAGGGATGAACAATAATTGCTGGACTTGTCAGTAATACATCCGAAGAATGAACATTAATTATATTCAATGCGTTGCTTTTTTCTTGTTCGTAAAAGATGAGTTCAAGTTTAAACCTGCAAACTAAAATGTATTTCTGAAGTTGATTTTTTTTTTAAAAAAAACATTCTACTCCATATCTCATTACAGTCTTGGCCCAAGAGCAGAATTTGAGTGTTTGTCCTGCATGTGCAAGCAGCATTTTACCGAGTGTAGGATCTAGATAGTTTCGTAAAATTGCAATCAGTAGGAATTGAGAGGAACACTTTTTTTCTGTTTCTGAAAAACTATTCAGAGTTGTACTTAGCACAAAGGAAGCTAGTTGTGATTGTTGGAGGCCAATCACTTTAGCCCCGTAACATCTCTACAGGGCTACCTCAGTGCAGTGTTCTAGGTAAAACTATCTTCAGCTATCCCATCAGTGAGTTTCCCTGCATTGTAAGGTCATAAGTGAGGATATTTTCCAAAGACTGCACTGTGTTCTTCACAACTTGGATATCAAAGTGTGCAGCAAGGGCTGAGCATATTTGGGCTTGGACTGATAACTGGCAAGTAACATTTTTTGCTAAACAAGTGCCAGGCAATGGCTGCCTCCATCTCCATTTGGCATTACCATTGGTGAATGTCCTCCTGTCAGTATCCTGGGGTTACTATTGACCAGAAACTGAACTAGACCAGCCATATAAAAACTAAATACAAGACTTAGAAGGTCAAAATTCTGTATTAAGTAACTTTATTATTTATTAGATCCCCTACAGTGTGGGAACAGGCCCTTCGGCCCCACAAGTCCACACCAACCCTTGCAGCATCCCACGCAGACCCATCCCCCATAACCCCCACACCCCTGAACACTATGGGCAATTTAGCATGGCCAATCCACCTAGCCTGCGCATCGTTGGACTGTGGGAGGAAACCGGAGCACCCAGAGGAAACCCACACAGACACGGGGAGAATGTGCAAACTCCACACAGACAGTTGCCCGATGCTGGAATTGAACCTGGGTCCCTGGCGCTGAGGATGCAGTGCTAAGCACTGAGCCACCGTGCCGCCCCTGCCTAACTCCTCAAAGCCTGCCTACCATCTACAAAGCACAAATCAAGAGTGTGATCATATACTCCCGTTTGTATGAACAGCACTTAAGAAGCTCTACACAATCCAGGATGAAGCAACCAGTTTGGTTCTCTACAATCAGATACATTGATTCTGTGCACCATCACAATAGCAGCAGTGTGTTTCATTTGCAGGATGCATTGCAATAACTTACCAAGGCTTCTTCAACAGCACCTTGAAAACTGACAGTTTACTGACTAGAAAGACAAGGGCTCCAGGAACACTGCATCTTGCAAGTCCCACACCAGCAATAGCTTGCCGTTGTTTTACTGGAGCAATATCCTGGAACTCACTCCCCACCCCACACTGTGGGTGCACCAGTGGCACAGAGGGCCTCACTAGCACCTCCTACCTGATCTGCAACCCTGACTTGACATTTCTAACAATGAAAATTAAGATCTGTTCCATTCATTATAGTCTTAGGGCAATTGGAGATGGTCTTGCCAGTGATAACAGCACCCATAAAAGTGAATGCGGTTTGATTGATAATCACATCAGTAAAGTTTGATTAGAGATGGACAAGATTGAATTCCAGTATAAAATTGTAATTTGCATCAGTGCCCTTAGAACAATTGAATATAAATGCCAATGTTGGTGTATGGATTTGGTGGTATTGTTTCGCTCAAGTTTACTGTGGTAGATTTTTGTGCTTTCTATCATGACTTAATGTGTAACTCTGCAGATTTTCATATAGCTGTGTCCATTAAAGTCCTTTAATACTTTTAATCATACTTTGTTACGTTTTTGTTTTTAATTGATTTAACAGGGAAAAGAACCCACCGTTCGACAGATAGCCCTATTGCATTTCAGGAATATTATCACACTAAACGTGAAACTAGAAGATGCTCTGTCACGGCCACGTGCGAGAGTCCCACCTTCACTCATTCAGATGCTGCTTATATTGCAGGTAGGCGTAAACTGCATCTTTTAACTGTTAAGAAATGGGTGAGGAGAGGCATTGTGAGACACTTTATTCTTCTGTCTCTGACCTTTTGTACATTAGCATGTGGTTTCAATTGTCTCCTGCAACCTCTTTTTAAACTGCGGATGTGGTAAAAACTGAGTGATGTGGAGCTTAACATTTATAGAGTCAATGCACAATGGTTTGAATTAAAGTCAAACCCAAGGCTAGTGGTAATTTGAAACAGTGTTGATTTTGTAAAACAATATGTATAAATGGCACAAACTCCAAAGTAAACATGCGGCAATTTATTTTTAATGTTTAGTGCTCCATTGCAAATTTGTAGTTCAGTACAATGGCCTCATTACATTGAATCTAATTAGAAAGAAACAGTTTCTAGAATATCAAATGAGCACTCTGTATCACTCCAACTGTAATAATTAATACACTAAAATCAAATGGAGCACAAATACTTGCCTTGAACGTTCCATTCATTTTCTGTTTTACTTATTACAACAAGAGGATTTGCTGGACTAGTGACCCAGCCAAGATTTAGCATCTCCATATTTATTGAAGCAATTGAGTTTTGGTGACTAGTTAGTCAAATCAGAATGTGTGGCTCATATATGATGGGATTCTGGAGTACCTTTTGGGAGACCTCCTTGTCATTATAGATGTAATTTATGCGAAGTATAATTACAACAGATGCTGGAAATAGCCAGCAATGCATCAGGTCTTGTGGCTCCAGTTGACCGTCCTAAGTGTAGCCCCTGTGTCAGAACTCGAGCACATTCCAAATTAATGCTGTCTTCAAAAGGACAACAAAAGGAAGGGGATGCAATGAACATTTGCACAGATACAAAGTTGTTTTCCTACTGGGTATGCAATTGACGTTTCAGTTGGGCTTTTCTTTTTCATAGTTTGAATTCCTTTGTCAGTATCTTGTTTTGTAGCAGTCATGCACAGAGTTAGAAATGATAGAAAAATAATTTTGTATCAATATTGACTGTGGCTGATGTTATTTGAAGCTGTGCAGGGTGAGAGAACAAAATGAACATGGTTAGTTGAAATCACAAGGTGCTTTAGGTTAATAATTGTATATGAACACATGCCAGTCATCATGCTACTCTGTAAAGCAGGGACATGATTTGAATACAACCATGAACAGTTGACTGAGAGTTGTGGAATAAACTAATTTTTTCTAATGTAATACAGACCTAGTATTGCTGGAAATTTTTTGTCTTTGTTCAAGGACAAGTATGTTTCTCTGTTTCGCATATGGGTCAAATTTCCTTGTGTAGAAGAAGACGGATTCCAGTGAATGCAGGATGGGAAAGAGCTGAAAAATGATAGTTGATTAGCATCCCAACATCATTTGGCTCACTCTGACCTTCTCTGCTGTGGGTTCAGAGTGGAAGAGCTCATAGGTCTGAGGTGTGGGAAGGCAACAGAAGTGATTAAAGAGTTAACTCGGAGGTTTTTCAATTATGAAATCCTCCTTTCCTGGCAGCACACAGCTTCCACACTGTATGTGCGCTTTGCCAGGATTACTGAAGCAGGTACATTGCGGGAAGAGTTCCTCCAGTGAAACTGACAAGCTGTACAAGATTTGATCAGTTGTAGTGAGAATCTCCAGCCATAGCCAGGTGAGCAGCTGTTCAGAGCATGTCTATCAGAGAGGGCTATCACTGCTTGACTGTGATTTTTAAGTTATTGGAAGACACTTGATCTATCCAACACTTCACTCACTTTGCTGGCAACAGAAGAGTACAGCCATTCAGTATGACATGGAGCCAGCTTACCCACTTTCAGCTTTCACTGCTACTGAGATCATGTCGTTGCCAGTAACAGGTCCAAAAGCAGCACTGGCCACATTTCCAATCCCACCCATCTTGGAAAGAGCATCGAGAACCATGTGGAAGAGGGCATGATCCCTACAGTGCAGTCCGTAGACAAATAATCACTTTTATCATGCCTGAGCTCCAGTGTGTCAGGATGTACAGAATCTTCTGGCAGACCACAGCTGACACCTGTATCTGGAATAAAACCTCCTTTTCAGTGAACCAGCAAGGCACATGTTGCAAATGACCAACAAGGTGCCAGTGACTGGAGGATCACTGTCACCACCCAACAGCCTCCGTCTACCCAATTTGGACACTACCTTTGTTTTTTAAAAATTAATTCATGAGATGAGAGTGTTGCTGAGTACGCAACATCAGGAGTATTTTAATGACTATTCCCAATTGCCCAGAGGACAGTTAAGGGTCAACAGTTGTTGTGCATCTGGAGTCACATGGAGACCAGACCAGGTAAGAATGGCAGTTCCCCTCCCTAAAGGGTATTAGTGAACCAGATGGATTTTTCCAAAAGTTGACAATGAATTGATGTTCATCATTAGACTCAATTCAAGTTTTGAGAGTGAAAAAGCAGTGAACTGTGAGTGTAATTACTTTTGTTGAAAGGAAGGAAGGCTGCCTCTTGTGGAGCACAAGAGTGGAGTGTGGGTACAGCCAAGGTGAATGTCAGTTTGGCTTTTTGGATAGGGATGTGAGATGACCTCAAGGTGAAAGCAAGTGGTCCTTAAGAGATGTTGGTTTGAGGAGTGTTGTGCAGGAGAACATTGGCCAAGTCATGGTGTGAGCTTAGCATCTGGCATTATGTCACTTGCCTGTCATGCCCTGCTGATGTCATTTGTCCTCCTGGTTCACTGTTTTTCCAGGTTGGGGAGAACCACTGTTCTAAGTTCCTTGTCCACTTCCATCCTCACATGTTTGAGGATGTTGTTCTCTACCTCCAGTACTCGGGAGAGACCACCTCAATGAGGCCTCTGGCAACCTCAGCCTGACTTTTGGGTAAGAGTGCAAAACTGTCATTTCCTCATTCCTGTGGCCTCAAAAATCAGTCCCTGGAATCAGAGACATTCCTTCAGCTCCATACATCTGACCCTTCCTTGGCCTTGATTGTTGATCTGGGAGTTCCTCAAAACAGTGTTAAAACTGCTGTTCTTGGAAAGAACTTTGGCAAAGCCCTCATGAGGGAATTGGGTTCCTGATCTGAAAATTGGCCTGCCGTCCAGCGCAGGCTAATTGGGGAAAATTGTGCCTCCTGTGTCACTCTAGGTGCTCTGAAGTTAGGTAGTTGTTCCATTCTGTTCCAGCATTTGACTTTGGTCTTGAGTTCAGAAGATACTGCATTCATATTAGAAATCTATTTTCTTTCCAAATCTAAGTGAAATCACCCATTTAGGAGAAGATTTACATTGTAAAAATGCACCTGTTGGGACTGGTGCTGAGACTGCCCAACCTCACTTCACATTGGATCCTTGAATTATCAAATGAAAGCCTTCCCTTCATCTCTCTGGGTTGGATATGAATCCAGTGACAGATATGAAAGGGCTCACTCAGTGCTTTATCTGGTTGCTAACTGGGTTCCCACTGAATTTCTTTTAAGTCAATACATGTAGTTCACACTTGAATCTGGGTACAATAAATATTTATTCCTAGTGGAATATTTTTGGCAGTCCTTCTGTTCTGAACATAAGATCAAAGGTTGCTGTTGCACACCAGACACACTTTTTTTGTTTCAGTAACCATTTCAAGAGCAGTGCAGATAGATCCAGCATTCTTTCTGGTTAATCACATTCCCAAGCACGTGGGCACATACAAACTGTGTACCAAATGGTGGTGCTGTGCATGTTATGTTTGAAAGGCTCAAATTATTATTAGATGCTTTTGAAAGAAGCAAAGAAACCTCTACCTCTTTAAAAAGCTGCTTGAAATGATAAAGGTCACTGGTTCCTTTTTGATTCTGTTTCACTGTAGCATGAATTTATAAAGAAACATAAAAACTAGGAGTGGGAGTAGGCCATTCAACCTTTGAGCCTGCTCCACCATTCAGTATGATCATGGCTGATGGTCTGTCTCAATGTCATATTTCTGCCTTTTCCTCCTACCCATTGGTGCCTTCCAAATCTAAAACTTTTATCTCATTCTTGAATGACTTGGTCTCCACAGCCATCTGTGGTTGAGAATTCCACAGGTTCTGTATCTTCTGAAGAAATGTTTCCTTACCTGAAGGCAGCAGGGTTAATCTTGTGCTTGTTACCACGCAGCTGTTGTCATCTGCCAGGCCCTGTGGTGTGAGGCAGCTGTGAAAGCATGATTCCCATTGGAAAAATACTGCTGACTTTGCAAGTGATACACGTGAATAGTTATTGTGTTCACAATCCCAGAAGTACAAAGGAACCCTTTTGAGTCTGCTGTGCTTTTCATTTAATTTTTAATGTGTTGTATATGGTTTACAAGAAAATGACTGAGTATCTGAGATGTGCAGAATTCCAGAATGAGCCTCTTGGAAGAAGTGAGTTTTGGAGAGGAAGTTCAAAGTGGAAAATGACTGCTTGTGTAGTTTTAGTAACTGTCTGTGCCATAGCTTTCACAAAAGTAATGTAGATGACTAATCAGCAGTTTTCAGAGTCTGTATTTCCCAATTATCCACAATAATGTGAATCTACGCTTGAGTTCATGCTACCAATCAAAGCTTGTGAAAGACTCTTACTAATTTTAAAAATGTTAGACTTGTTTGGGGCCTCCACTTTTAGCTAGACTCAAAATCCATCTCTAACTTAAAAGATAATTTACCTGATTTAAATAAGTTTAAATTTTAAATGGGTTCAGGCTGCTGTTGGAGTTCAAGCTCATCTTTCCACATTTATGGAAGTTTTCAGACTTTTCCTCATAATCAGCAGAACCCGTTATGATGAACGTAAACTCAGTCAGTACCTTAGCTACTTTTTAATTAAAGTTTGAACAACCTTGGCCTGTGATTTGCAAACCACAGAATGTGTGCATTTGCAGTCAGGTGACCAAAAGAGAGCAATGCAAATGCTAAGGCGAAAGAAAATGTACCTCTGCCCGGTTCTCACTTCTGTTACCACCACGTTGACTGGTGACACACAGATCATTCAATTGTTCCCTTATTGGACACTATAAACATGACCAGAACAGTGAATCATGAGAAACTGAGCCGATGAACACTAAGATTTCCTGTTTAGTTTTCTAGATGTATAAAAGCCCTTCTAACCAATTTCCAAAGTATTTCATGACTGGTATGAAAACATCAGGTGGTTTAAGATTGTGGCAGTGCTGTGTTGAAACCTCATTAAAATGATTCTATGATAATGGGAACTGCAGATGCTGGAGAATCCAAGATAACGAAATGTGAGGCTGGATGAACACAGCAGGCCCAGCAGCATCTCAGGAGCACAAAAGCTGACGTTTCGGGCCTAGACCCTTCATCAGAGAGGGGTCTAGGCCCGAAACGTCAGCTTTTATGCTCCTGAGATGCTGCTGGGCCTGCTGTGTTCATCCAGCATAACATTTCATTAAAATGATTCTATGTTCACTAATCGGTGACTGGGGAAGAGTGATGCGAAATGTGATCGTTGAGAGTAAAATCTTAATTGAAAGGTTGCGGCTGAAAGTAATTAGGTTTTATTTAAATTCTTGTTAATTGTTGCTCGTCGATCATTTCACTCAGTATGAGCAAGACTTGCTCATCCATTTAAAGTCCCTTCAGGCCATTTGAAGAACAACAGAGGGATTTTCCAAGTGACTGTCCCACAATTATTCCCAACCAACTTCAATTAAACCAATAAACAGATCATTAACTCATTTAGAGATAGTAAGAACTGCCGATGCTGGAGTCAGCTGTTTGTGGGAGTTGCTGTGTTTAAAATTGAGTGCCGCAAGTTCTACATCACGGCAAGGACTGCACTCAATATGTTGGCAATGAAATGACCTCCTGAAGTTATGGAATGAACTGTATCTATCTTTTTGTTTTGGTAACTTGTTAAGGGACAGCATCAATTTTTTTGGATGGCAGTGAAAATCTCGAAAGATTACAGAAGAGCTGTCTTTGCCCTATTCAGGATAATACTATATCAATTGAGCCCGTATCGATTTTCGCATTTAGCAGTGGCAAATTTGCTCCATTCAGCTGTTTGGCTTCCACTTTTTATTCAAAAGTGTAACTCTGCCTGATGTGTAGAGAAGCTTCTTCATGAAGACTATATCATGTAATTGCTTCAGACTTTGTGGTTTCTGGAATGGTCATAGGAAATATGCAGCTTGTTGCTGGGTTAGGCTTTGCTGAGTGGGTGGTTTGTTTTCATAGGGAGGAGTTTTTGACTTGAAAGCTAGTATTCTAGAAGATGAGCATCCCTGCAGTAAACACGGTCTAGGGGCATTTGGGATTGGGTGGATCTGTGGTTCTTTATAGCTTGAGAAAATATTTTCAGCTCTCCGGTGTTAATAATGTGGTTTAAAATTCTTTGATCTCTCCTGGAGTTCCTGGTTAAAGGAGCCCCATGGATTTGTGTGGAGTTTAGTGTCAGTAAAGATGTAAAACTGCAGAAACCACATCAATTGGAAGCTCTTGAGAGCACCTGGCTTTGCAGTAGAACTCGTTTTTATAAACAATGGAGCTTGCATTTCTGGGATACTCTAGCATTAATTATTTTTATGTCTCATCAATAATCTCTGGTTTAGGTTGCTTTATTTCTAAAGTTAAAATGCAAACCTTAAAATTACCTTCTTTCTTGCAACTTAATCCCAATCTTAGAGTTTCCTTACTCCACATTTACTTGGCTCATCCTTTTTCCTCCCGACTCAATCAATCCAACCGAAGCACATTAACAAATCTATTTAAATTTTAAATGGGTTTGGCCTGCTGTTAAGTTCAAGCACATTACTGTGGAATAATTTTGTCTCCACCTGCCAAAAATTACTTGGAAATACAATAGTTATTGTTTCAATCATTCCCTGTCAAGACCTCAGTTTGTAACTTTGCGTAATTATGGCATGTGTCAACATAATAAAAACAAGAAATGTTGGTAATCCATGTGGAATAGACAGATATCAATATCATATCCAATACATATTCTCTCTAAAGATGTGCATTAGCTCATTGAATGTCTACTCAGTTTTCCAGGTGTTGACTGACTTTCAGTTTGTAATGACCTTCACCAAATGTTTTATAAATTTCACACTTCCACAGAATGCTCGGTTTTGTTTTTAGCTGAGAAATCAAGATAGATGTTTAAAACCATCATTGTGATTGAAGTGAAACAGCTTGGCAGCAATTATCAATTCAGGAAGAGATTTAGCCAGACTGCACTGAAGTCCTCTCAAATACTGTGTACAGCTTTAGCCTCCATCCTTAAGGAAGAATGTCACTGCATTGGAGACAGTTTAGCGGAAGTTGACTGCATGCATATCTGGAATCTGCATGTTTGCTTTACGTGGAAAGCATGGACAAAAGTGGGCTTTTCTTTCACAAGTTTAGAAGAGTGACGGGTGACTTGATACGAGTGTATAAGATTCTGAAAGGTCTAGACACAGTAGATGTGGAAATTTGTTTCATAAAAGTGTACAAAATTGGTACAGGAGTAGGCCTTTTGAGCCTTGTCCACCACTCAGTATGACTGTGGTTGATCATCCAGCTCAGTATCCTGTTCCCACTTTCTCCCCATTCACTTTGATCCCTTTAGCCCTTTGATCTTTATCTAGCCACCTCCTCCTTCTCGAAAACATTGGCCTCAGCTGCTTTCTGTGACAGAGAGTGACTCTGTAGCTCTGAACAACAAGAACAAAGGGGCAGTAGTATTAAACAAATTGATGAGGAGAATGCTTTTCTGATGTTTGTGCAACGTTAGAACTGCATCAAGGTGGTGACCTCCAAGCCCTTAAATATTTTAAAGGTGAAGATTGATTCTGTTACCTAACAAGAATCAAAAAGGTTATTGGGATTAGGTTTAAATGTGGAATCCAACACCTACACAAATCTGAAATGACCTTTATTGAACGGAGGAGCAGCTTGAAGGGCAGAATATTCTAATTTTCCTCCTGTCCAAATACATAGTGAATTTTGAAGAAACTTGGAACTGCGTCATTGTCTGATTGGGCAGAGAAAATGATCATTTGTTGGATATTAAAGATGATGCAGCACCTCTTCGGTAGAATAGAGATTTGGTGTTTTATCTTTCCTCACTATCACCGTCGAAACAGTCATAAGGTCAGGTGCACAAAGGAATGTGGATGTGGTAAGGAACAGTCTCATGGCAGCATTGATGCTCTTTTCTGCGGCAGAGACTTTCCAAATAGTTGTGTTGGAGTTTGGAACATCTGCTCTGGAAAAGAACTTAAAATGGGAATGTTAAGATCTAGTCATCATGGTCCACGTTGGTACTAAAATCATTGGTAGATATAGGAAAGAGGTGCTGCCAAGGGACTACTATAAGTTGTATGCTAAATTTACAAAGCAGAACTTCAGAAGATATAATTTCTGGATTAGCACCTAAACCACATGCATATGGGCTGATGTTAAGATGAGAGCAGTGAATTTGTGGCTTTGTAGACCAATGTGGGAGAATTGGGTTCATGTGCATGGGGCAAGTACCAATACTAAGATAAGTAGGATATACCACCATTGCCTGAATTACATTTCTCATGAGCGATATAACTAGGAAAGTACAGAGGACTTTAAAATAAACAAGGCCAGGCGAAATGAGGGATCAAGTGTGAGTAAATGTAACCAACCAAGGGATAGAGTCGAGGCAAAAGAACAAAACAGCAATGTGGGGAAATGGAAATCGGAGAATAGTGGGAAAGGACAGAGAATAAGCCTAATGATGCAACAATAATCAAGACTAGGTGCTGCAAAGGGAGCAAAGAAAAGTCCTGTTGAGTCTATAACTGAGTGCATGTATCATTCATAACAATGTAAGTAAATTGGTAGTTCATATTAAAGAGAATAAGTATGATCTGATAACTGTTATGGACCTGTGACTGCAGTATGACTAAAATTGGGTCCTGAATGTTGAGGGTTTTATGATATGCAAGAATGGGAACTAGATCAAGGTAATGGAGTAATGCTGCAGCTCAGGATGGTAATGGGATAACCTTTTGTTCAGGATCTTTGGACATAGAATCCATTTGGATGAAGATGAAGAACTGAAGGGAAACTAAGTCACCAACAGGAGGGATCTACTAGCCCCTTTACAGTAACCACAATGTGGAACATAGTATGAAAGAAAATTTAACGGGTGCTTGAGGTAAAGGATGGTTGATTAATTGTGCGTGATTTTAATCTACTGATAAACTGGAAACATAAGAGTGGCAGCAATAGCCTGGCAAAGTAAATAGAATGCTCATACAAGATTTTGGTATTGTGCAATGTGAGAGAAGTGGTTAATGACTTCAGAGTAAAGACACCTCAAGATAGCAGTGACCACAGCAGGATTGAATTTTGCATCCAGTTTTGTGGTTTTATCGAAGAGAATTTATTAGAATTCTTCAAGAGTCACACTATAGCAAACAAGATGGCAGCACAGTAGGGCTCCTGAGCTAGAGCTCCTTCACTCTGACTGCGTTCCTTTTTTTTTCCTTATACCTCTATACCTTTTCCTTATTCCTCTATACCTTTGCTTACCTGTTGCCCTGAGCTCAGATAACATTTGCAGTGGTGAGGGCCCAGTGCGCAGACCTCGTGTGAGGTCTTACTTACTTTCCTGAGGTAAGCACAGGACCTGGCCTCGGAATTGGCGGCTACTGCATCATGTGTGATGTCAGGGAGGTAGGCCCAGCAGCGACAGGTGGCTCCTGAGGATCAGCGAGTTTGGTGTTGGTGACGGCAAAGCGCTGACAGAAGGGCATCACAGCAACATTGAGGCGGACCCTGCGGCAAGAGGTGTGACTCTGACATTGTTTGGTCCAGCGGAGGCAGTGACAGAAGGGTATCAGCCCAGCAGCAAAAGATGCCACCTGAGAATTGGTAACTACATTGGTTGGGCCCGGAGTCGATAGTGACCAAAGCAGTCGAGGAGGGATGGCAGTGCAGGAGTTGTTGATGGTGATGAGCTTGCTCGAGGCTGATGGGCACTCTTTCAACTAGATTTTTAAAATTTTGTTCTTTTTTTAAATTATTCAAAATGGTGCCAAATCGTGGCAACAAATGAAAATGTTTCACTCTTTATTTTTGTTGTGTTACTATGATTTACAAGTTAAAATACAATCATTCATTCACTGTTGATAAAGGGCTGCCCTTTATGAGCTGTACTTGGATTTCCAGAATGGTTTTGAAAGGGTCCCATGCGAAAGGCTTTAGCGCAGTGTAGGAGCTCATCGTGTAGGGGGTGACATGTTAGCATCGTTCAGGAGTTTGTCTCCTGCCGGTCAGAGTATAAATTACTTGGTTTTTGTCTAATTGGCAACATGTGACAAGTGGAGTTTTGTGGTGATCTGTGCTGTGCCTTCAGTTTGTTTCAGTTTATATCAGTGACTTGGATGAGGTTGAAAGCATGGTGGCTCAATTTGCAGATGACTTAAAGATGGGTGCAAAAGTGTGTGCAGATGACAACATGCATGCAGACTGATAGGCTACGTGAGTAGGCAAAAATCTGGCTAACGGAGTATAATGTGGGACAGTGTCAAGCTCACTTTGACAAGAAAGAATAAACAAGCAGAGTTTTTATAAACTGAGAATGACTTTGAAATTCTGAGGTGCAGTGGGATCAAGGTGCTCTAGCAGAAAAGTCACTGATAGTTAGTAGGTACAGGATGGGATCTTGAATGCTAATTCTTTGAGGGAGAGATTGAACACTAAAATAGGGATATTATGTTTGGTGAGACTGCCTGTCATATTCTGCACTGTTTTGGTCTCCCTGCTTAAGGAATAATGTCAAAGCATTGCAGTTAGTTCAGAGGAGGCTTATTAGGTTGATATCTGAATTGAGTTGGTTGTCTTGAAGAAGATTGGAAAAGCTGTGCTTGTTTTCAGTGGAGTTTGGAAGAGCGAGGGGTGATTTTGATTAAACATATGAGGTCCCAAACGATATTGACTAGGTGAACGTGGGAAAGGATGTTTGGACTTGTAGAGGAACCAAAACTCGGGATTAATGCACACTTAGTTTCCTGCCAATCTCCTAACTATGCTGTCCAAACCTAACCCACTGTTTTAAAATGAGGAGTTGCCCTTTTAGAGCAGAGATGAAGAGGTTTCCCCCAAGTTGTGACTTTTGAACAGTCTGCTTCAGAAAATGGTGAAGGTAAAAGTCATTAAATTTTTTTTAGGACGGTGTGGTGGATAGACTTTTTGTGAGGCAAGGAAATCCATTCTTGTCGGAGTTAGATGGCAATGTGAACTGTAGATCAGCCTTGATCTTACGGTACAGCAGTACAGGCTTATAGAGCCAAATCATCCACTTCTGTTACCAATTCATATATTTTTCTGTACCATGTTAGATTCTTTGGTTATTACCGTATTATTATTTGTAGGACACTGTGTGTGCAAATAGGTTGCTGCATTTATTGCATGACGTAAGGGACTACACTTCAGAAGAATATAATTGGCTGTAAAATGCTTTGGGTTGACTTCATGACAGTTGCTGCATAAGTAGAAGATTCTTTTCCTCCACTGAGAAATTAAAATGTTTCTAGTTTCATCCAAGAAAATGAGACGAGGCACATCCAAATTAGTGTCGAAATGCTGAGCCGTACCTGCCTTCCTCCAGGGATAGGTACACATTTTGGGGGGGTTACAGGCACTGTGTTGTTGAAGTTGATCAAAGAGGTTGCTTTAAAATAAAACATCGATTTGTTTTTAGTGGAAGTGAGAATTATAGTTGACCCTTTGCTGGATTTCTGTAGGAAACTTCAGATTTTTAGTCCATGTCCTGTTTTTATATACCTAGTAATTTAGACTTAGAGGAGTTTGTTGCACTTTTCTTTCAAAGTTAATATTTGCCCTTGTGGCCCCACCTTGCAGATCGGTCGCAGCTGAGCTGAAGAAGTTTGACAACTCGGTGAACAGGCCTGAAGCTAGTGTCCAGTTGATAGGTCTCAATTCGATTTCACCTCCCCCCACCCCTAGCTCCGATGTATCAGGGGCAAAGGGGATTGCTGCTGTCTTTCCTGCTTGACAAACAGCCTTTTGAGCAGACTGCTGAGGCTAGATAACTTAAATAGAAAATATTTCAGACTGATGCAGTTTTAAAAATTCAAGGATGTTTGGAAAGTATGTACCGCTAGGTTGAAAGTTCAAAACTCCACTCTCACTCGCACACTCAGAAGGTGGGTTTGAAACTCAGGTTTCTAAATTTTTTTTTTCTGAAGTTAAAGATTGAATTTGACTTTGGTTGGTGTTGATATGATCTTTATTATCTTTAGATTAATGTTTGAATGCTCGACCGAATTTGTAAGCACCAACCTTCTACCATGCAAAAGTTGCATGATTTAAACCTTTTGCTTGCCAGCCCAGTTTCGGTCAAATATTCATTTACTGTTTATTCTGCCCTCGGCCATTTGGAGCTGTTAGGCAGAGTAAAATGCATAGTGTGTCAATTCATTCTGTAACTCATAGAGAAGTTAGTCAGCTCCACAGAGGAACTTAAAGTGAATTCCTCAGCTTATTTCATGCTGTCATACCCAATGTGGTCATCCTTCATGTAAGTCTAAATAACAATCAACATTGTCAGGAGTTGTAGATGGCAACTTTAAATTTCTACTCTTCGGTTTAATCAGCTGATCCAAACTTCAGGGTTTTTTAAACTATAGAAACTCTGACGCACAGTGATACAATTTGATCTCATCTAAAACTATCATTTCATGTTTGAATTCTGTGTGCTGTTGCTGCTTTCATCCTGTTTTGATAAATGCTTTGCTCCTCTTTTCTCTGACTAAAACAAACAATGGAATTGGACAAGTGCGTTGGAGCAACCTGTTCAAACAAGAGAATTTAATATGCTTTTTTTTTGTAAACATCTACTATCCCAAGCAGGAGAGATTTAAGCATGAATGAAAATCTTCACTGTTGTTGCAGGTGTTTGTTCTTTGAAAATGGAATAGAGAATTCAAGTTCTAGAGAAGGAAACCGTTGTTAAAGTCACCTTTAAAATGCTGGCAGACCCTTATTATTTATTAATAGCTCTCATCAATGCGAGGCTTGTTCTTGCTTGCCTGAGCTTGTCTTCCTTCATCTCAGCAGGAAATTCCCATTGACATTTTTAAGCTGAGTTGGAGCGAGTGTGGAAATTGGGTCAGAGCCCAGTGGAGCTGTCAGCTGCTCAGTGTCGACGGGAAAGAGGCCAACACACAGTTGCAACCACTTTCATCCTGCTTCTCTAGCTGATGCTTCTTCCCTGTCTGCCTCCCAGCTACCGCTACCTACTTATTGCTTACTGTAAATGTATTTTGAATCTTGAGAACGAACTTGTGAAAAGCGACTGGCCCAGATGGAGTCCCCGGCCGTGCACTCAGATCCTGTGCAGAGCGTCTGATGGGATTATTTACAGACATCTTTAACCTTGCCTCACTACAATCTAAAGTCCTCACCTGTTTCAAGAAGACAACCATCCTCACGGTGCCAAAGGAAAATTGTGCATTGTGCCTCAATGACTACTGCCTCGTGGCTCTGACCTGCATAATTAGGAAGTACTTCAAGAGGTTAATAATGGCTCATATCAAACTCTACCCGATCAAATTGCCTTAATCCTTTGCAATTCACCTACTGGCACAACAGTTCCCCAGCCGATGCCATCTCCCTGGCCCTATACTCATCCCTAGAACATCTGGATAACAAAGATACGTACATCAGTTTCCTACTTCTTCACTACAGTCCCACCTTCAACATCTTAATTCCAAACAAATTCATCTCTAAACTCAACCTAGATCTCAGCTCCCCACTCCCAACTGAGTCTTCAACTTTCTGACCCATGAACTGCACTCAGTAAGAATAGGCAACAACACCGCCTCCACCAGAATCCCCTCCACACCGGTGCCCTGCAAGGCTGTGTACTCAACCCCCTTCTGTACTCCATGTACACTCATGAATGTGTGGCCAATTTCAGCCCCAACTCCATTTACAAGTTTGACAACACTACCGTAGTAGGTCGAATCTCAAACAACAATAAGACAGAATATAGGAAAGAGATTGAGTGCTTAGCAGCGTTAAGTAAACATAACAATCTCTCCATCAATGTCAGCAAAATGAAAGAGCTGGTCATTGGCTTCAGGAAGCAGGCTGGAGGGCACGCCCCTCTCTGCATCAATGGTCCTGAAGCGGAGATGATCAAAAGCATCAAGTTTCTGGGAGTGATGATCACCAGCAATCTGTCCTAGTGCACCCACGACAATGTGACAAACCAGAAAGCACAACATCGCCTCTTCCTCAGGAGGCAAAGGAAATTTGTCATGTCCACAAGGACTGAAAACAATTTTTATGCACTGCAGAAATCATCCCATCTGGATGCATCGCAGCGCAGTAAGATTGCTGCAGTTCCCAAGACTGCAAGAGCTCTGAAGAGTCATCGAGTCTCAATGTTAGCTTACTCATTCTCCATGGATGCTGCTTGACATGCTGTAATTTCCAGCACTTTTTGTTTACACTAGGTAGTAACCTCTGATATAAAGTGCTGGGGGTTGCTAGGTGCATTTGGCTGGAACATGTGGTTCACATTGCAGAGTACTGCCAACAGAGTGGGTTCCATTCCCACACTTGCTGAGGTAACCATGAAGGATTCTCCACCTCCAACTTTCCCTTTGCCCGAGGTATGGTGATTCTCACCGGCACTTGTCTTCCCCGAGTGAGGGAGCAGCCCAATGGTCCAATAGGACAATGGTGACTTTATGTAAACGATACGTGATCCTTCCTTTGGTCAGACAGCTGGCTCATACTTGCTATTTAGCAACATTGTTAGTGGTGTTCTGGAGGACGAGCTAGATTTCAGTACCATTTATCACCACCTTCACCACCTAAATCGTCAGGATAAAGTCACTGTGTGATATCACTTTGAAAGTTGTCATTTTTATTCCTGACCCCTATGATGCATTAATGCCCCTTTTCCAGTAATAATACCCATTTTTTAATTTTCTCTGTATATCACAGAACAGAAGTCTGTTCTTAAGGGAGGTGATTAGCATATGTGCAAAGATGGCTATCCAAAAGACCACCTAACACATACGAATAGTTCCAGGCTCAATTTGAACTTGGTGCTGTCAGGACTGTGCCACCACCCTTCTGCTTCTCCCCAACCCACACCCCTCTCAAAATCCTTCCCCCATTCCTCTTCATGCCCTTCCACTCCCTCTTCATGCTGTTCCCCTTCCCTCTGTCACTGTCTCTTGCACTCTGTCCTGTCTAACGTCTCGCACTCACTGGCTCGTGCACGCTCTGTCCCTTGAAGTTTGTTCATAGAGTAGTTTATAATATTGTGATGAAGTTCAATCACGTATGTTTCATTATAAATAATGAATTGGGTGTGTTAAACTTTTTAAATGTAATCCCTTTCTCTGAACTTCATGTATTTTAACATTTTTTTACTAAATTTGACTTTATATTTATTATAAGGAAATATAGATGTATGTGAAATGTCAGAGGCAGTAAAACCTTAAAGTTCTGTCAAACATTTGAGCATGTGCATTTGTTCTAATCTGGGGAAAACGGCAGTAAGGTTTTGTTGATGTTTGCACCAGAGTAAATGTATTGCAGTGTGGGCTACCTTGATTTTGTGTTGTGAACAAGAAATGGGGGCTACTGTGTACATGTTACAAAATATTTTGGTTGGATTTTATTATTGTCATGTGTACCAAAGCAGAATGAAATGTGTTGTCTTGCGTGCTTTACTGGCAGATTGTACCATTCGAGTGTGTTAGGGTTACTGAACAGAGTGCAGGATGCACTGTTATGATATTGAGAAAGTGCAGACACAAAGATCAAAGTTAATATTTAAGAGGTCCATTCAATAGTTTGATAACAGTGGGGAAGAAGCTGTCATAAATCTGGTTATATGTATATACAAACTTCTATATCTTCTGCCCAATAAGAGGGTGGAAGAATGTATGGTTTAAAACGGTTCAATATCAGAGAAACATCCTCCTAGTTGCTCTCTGAATGTATTTATTAACAAATATTATTGTGCACAGTAATACAAAGTGACAATTCACTAGCAATTTAGTCTTCTTGTTGACTTCATAACTATTACTTGTTTATGAAAATGCTATAACCTTCCTGTAAGCATTCGATGATGTCTTTCCAAGACAACAGTCATATAATGGCTTCTGTACAAAGAGTGTTCTTACGTCAAAATACTCTTTGTGCTATACATTTGCTCTGAGGTTCAAGGGATTTGTGTTGCCATGTTGTCTTCCATTGATAGGTCAATTAGTGACTCTCTTCTTGCTTTGTGGGACCTTTCATTAACAATTAAGTCTCTACTTGAGTTTTGCTCTGACTGCTTCTCACCTGGCCCTGTGGACGTACTGGTTTTAGCTCTCACCACCAACACCCCCTCCCTCCACCAAAACGCAGCTAGAAACCCCAGTCACTCACCCATCCTGAACCCCTACCTCACCGCCACGCCCCCCCCCCCAACTCCCCCCTTCAAGAAACAGAACCTGCAGCTCAATGATATCTGTACTTGGTTTGCACTGTCTCTGCCTGACAGATCCAAGCCTTTCAAGCAGGATGGCATCCAGGCAGGGATCCTTCTGACTAAAAGGAACGCTGTGAATTAAAACTCATAGTGTTGGAAGAAATCCTAGGTTTTGTATTTCACAACCATGTTTTCACCACTGACTGTGGGTCAGTAGATATACCCCTCTCAGAATTGCAGTCAGTCTTCACAGTGCTCACCTACTCTTCATTCGTGTTAGAAAGGGAGTTTCTGTCAAACGTTTATTCCTTCTTTGAAGATAGTCCCTTTCTGGGCACTTTGGCAATAGGAAAGTTGATTTTTCACATATTCAGCACCATTTATCAGACAGCTGTGCAGCATATAATCTTCATTTTCCAGGCTAGCAGTGAGGAAGCTGGCCAGTGTGGTGCAAGTACTTCGATAGTTGTCTCCTGTGCTTTAGTACATGTGCTACAAGTTTATAATTCAACCAGAAAGGGGAGTGCAGGAACCAGGCCAGACAAACAGTGACTAGTGTCAGCAGAGCATCCTACTAAGGATGCATGGCAGCTGGGAGAACTGTAAGGAGGCATAATGTTAATTGATATGAAAATGTTGAGTAAATCATATCCAAAATGATAGTTGAATAGTGTACAATTTGATTTCTTAGGGCACAAGTACATTAGGTGTTTCCTCTGGCAAAAGAAAACCACCTGTGGGAGTACTAACATGCAGATTTTGTCTATTTGCACATTTCTGAATGGTAAATGATTTGGAGCACAGGCTGGTGAGCTGTAGGATTAAATGGAGCACGCAATCCCATGGTCTTGGAGTTGGTGGAGGGGAGACGCTGGTGGATGTAGAGATGTGGGGCACGTGGGGTGTGGGGAGGAGAAAGAAGAGGATGACTGAGAGGGCTTGCTTGGTGCGTGAGAGAGAGAGGAAGGACTGCGGTGCATGGAAGCATACACAGTTGGTAACAGGTGGTGGCATTAGCAACTTCAGGATAGTGACCTTTGTTAGAGAGAAACATTAGGAAGGTAAGTAAAATCTAGCAACAAGGTTACTGTGGAGGGATTAAAGAATGAAGGCAGGGATACAACATAGGAGCAGAAGTAAGCCATTGAAAATACCCAACAACCCAGATTCTACAGCCCACTGAGCTTAAAAATTCACTATCTTCTGAGAGAAGAAATTTCTCCTCATTTTTGTCAGAACTGGCCAACACCTGACTCTGAGATTTTGGCCTCAGTTCTTAGACTCTCCCTCAAAGAAGATCAGTCTCTCCACAGCAATGCTATCAAACCATCTAAGAGTCTTAGATGACATAGTGTGGAGCTGAATGAACACAGCAGGCCAAGCAGCATCTTAGGAGCACAAAAGCTGACGTTTCGGGCCTAGACCCTTCATCAGAAAAGGGAAGAGGGAGAGGGTTCTGAACTAAATAGGGAGAGAGGGGGAAAATTGAACAGTGGGAGTTCCACTGGTATTTGGTTCTTGTTCACCATGCGAACCCGTGGACTGAGCTGTGTGGTTTGCAGCAGTTCTAAGGGTCACCCATAATGAAATGGATTGAGAAATTATCCATCTGAATGCCTTTTAGTGAGAGTTGAATGTTACATCCACCCTAATCCCCTCAATATGCTTATTTTAACAGGCACATTCACACAAACACCCTTCACGTTCTGCATCAGACATAATCACTGAATAACCAAAATTAACAACTTAATGTCGGTGGAAGAACTATAGGGTGGTTTATTGCTAGCCGCTGATTGTCCTCCCCACCCCCCACCCCGTGTTTTGGGGATTCTACTCTCTCAAAAGCAGAGAATGATTCCAGTACAAGGTAGCAGAAGACATCAGACTGGGAGCAAGCAGATTCTGCTCAGTCAGCAAATAATTTCTGCTAACTCACAAGGCAATAACTTACCAATTAACTTCTCTTTCTGTTCTCTTGTCTCACCAATCCAACCTTAGGAATGGTGACTTCTAGTGTAAAATGTGTCAGCAGTATCACTGCCAAGCTACTTCACTGCTAAATGATTATCCTCTGGCTTGAATGTGGCAGGAAGGTTCAGGGGGCTGTTGGACTTGTATGCTATTAACACAGCCTGCCCCACCTTTCACATCTCCAGCAGTCCTTATTGGGCATCATTTGGTGCAGAGATCCTGGCTGTTTTGCCCATGAGTACTGAGCGCATTGCAATGCCCACTGCACTAACTTAGTTCACAATGGAAGCTAATCCTTTTCTTAGAGCTCAGTACTTTGCCATATGAATATACTCATTGAATATTGGAACTTCATCAAATAATTCCGAGATGGTGTCCCCTAAACTTCAGAAAATCCACTGATACAGTATTACAACGGTTTCAGTTGATCTTAAGAATGATAGCCACTGACTGTGCAACTAATATCTACATCGGTGGAAGTAGACATCCTGGGAATTGTTTATTTACCATTTTAGGAGGTTATAAATGGCTTCTGTCCTTGGATTTCAAGTTTTCCAGTCGTATTGGATGATGAGCTGTAATCAGAATCCTATAACAAGTTGTTTTAATTTCATTCCAGATGATGCAGAAATTGTTGCCTGATGGTTAGGTCAGAGAAACTCATTTCCCCATGAGCTCTGGTCAGAAACTAGTGTAGAGATCCATTTTACTAGGCTTTCATGCTTTCAGGCATTTTCCTGGGATTTTGAGGTTTTCTTGTGAGGGATGTGATGAAATGGTTTTAGAGATTCATCTCGCTTTGAAGGCATAGAAGCTTTCACAGAGGTATTGTGGGAACCTGATGGCCTAGTAGAATTATCGCTGGACTGTTAATCCAGAGACCCCCAGGTAATGTTCTGGGGACCCAGGTTCGAATCCTGCCACAGCAGATGGTAGAGTTTGAATTCAATAAAATATCTGGAATTAAGAGTCTAATGATGACACAAATCCATTATCGATTGTTGGAAAAAACCCATTTGGTTCACTCTAGGAAGCTGCCACCCTTACCTGGTCTGGCCTTCATGTGACTCCAGACCCACTGCAAGGTGGCTGATTCTTAACAGCTCTCTGGGCAATTAGGGATGGGCAGTAAATGCTGCCTAACCAGAGACACCCTCATCCTGTGAATGAGCTAAACAAACCATAGCTAACGTCCACACTTAAGTTAGCAATGTGCCTGCCTCTGACGTGTCGATGTCGTGGAGGGGAGGGATGGAGTGGTGGGGATGTATCACAAACCGAGGGAAAGTGTGCTTTGAAGTTTTCACTTGACTGGAATGTTAAAGTTTAATCAGTCCCCATGGGTTTATCGGGTCCAAATCATGTTGAGGTTTGTAGTAGGTGTGTCTGTGATTTGGGTATCATTAAGCTTTATATTAATGGTATATTGTCTGTGTTGGACTTGCACAGGAAACAGTTATTGTCCAAGAAAAATAGTACTGTTATGGGGGAATAGATTTACAGTAGTGTACAGGAACATTTAGTAGCAGAAGGTTGTAGGTTTGAGTCCTTCTGTGATTAGGGCTCTTGTGGCACAATGGTTGCGTCCCTACCTGTGGCCGAAAAGGTTTGGGTTCAATCCTGCATGCCCCAGATGTGTTTATATATTTTGACTTCTATCTACAGGAACATTTAGAAAATTTCATAAATCTACTCATCCCCAGGTTCCTATTGGTGAAATCTGGATGTCACTATCTCCTTCGGAAAACTAAGGTGTTTACCTGACCATTCAAGAGATAAGCAATGGAGAGCTGATTGATCATATATATATATATATATATATATATATATATACACACACACATATTTTCAGGTTTACAGACAGTACAAGGCAGCCAAAAATCACTTGAAAACTGCCTCTGCTACTGCCATGTACTTACCACCTTGAAAAGGGAATTACAGAAGAGTGGGAACATTTTGTTTTCTTGCATCCTCAGCTTTCTACTAGACTGTATACTTAAACATAGTACAGTTATAAGAAACTAGAGTGAACTGCTGCTATATTATCATATCCCAAAAGTCAGTTTAACTGCCACACTGATTCATGCAAACTTCATTGTTTCATTCTGTCTTATGGCGTTCTCAGGAGACCCTTACCTCTTTGCTCTCTCACACACACACATCCTGTTAGTCCAAGGTGGCAGGAAGATTGCAGTATGTACAATCACACAGCTGTACCTCATGATATTTTCTGTTCAGTGGTTTCCTAGAGGCTCAAGTGAAGTCAGTATTTTTACTATCCATGCAGAAGTTGAAGTAAATTTTGCAGTATGTGTGACTGAAGTTCTCAGCATTTGCCATCATCACTGTTCTGAAATTGACTGAAATGTCTGGAATCTGCAAGGTAAACATGGAAGTCTGGAGGTTCCTGTTATAGAGTCACAGAGTGGTAGAGGTGTACAGCTTGGAAACAGATGATTTGGTCCTAAATTCACACATTCATAATATCCTAAATTCATCTAGTCCTATTTACTAGTACTTGGCCCATACCCCTCTAAACCCTTCCTATTCATATACCCATCCAGATGCATTTTAAATGTTGTAATTGTACCAGCCTCCACCACTTCCTCTGGCAGCTCATTCCACACACACACCACCTTCTGCATAAAGGGAAACCTTTTCAGGCCCTTTTTAAATCTTTCACACTCACATCAAACATAGAACAGTACCACACAGGCCCTTTGACCCATAATGTTGTGCCGACCTATTATCCTGCTAAGATCAACCCATCCTGTATATCCCACATTTTACTATCCTCAATGTGCCTATCTAAGAGTTGCTTAAAAGTCTGTAACGTATCTGATTCCACTACCGCTACCGGCAGCACATTCCTCACGCCCACCACTCCCTGTGTAAAGAACCTACCTCTGATATCTCCCATATACCTTCTTCCAGTTACCTTAAAATTTATGCCCCTGGTAATAGTTATTTCCGCCCTGGGAAAAAGTCTCTGATTGTCCACTCAATCTCTCCCTCTCATCATCTTGTAACTCTCTATCAAGTCACCTCTCGTCCTTCTTCGCTCCAGTGAAAAAAATGCCCTACATCCCTCAGGCTTTCCCCATACGACCTGCCCTCCAGTCCAGGCAGTACCCTGGTAAGTCTCCTCTGCACCCTCTCTGAAGCTTCCACATGTTTCCTGTAATGAGGTGACCAGAACTGTACACAATATGCCGAGTATGATCTAACCAGAGTCTTATAGGGCTGCAGCATAACCTCATGGCTCTTAAAGTCAATTCCCCTGCCAATGAAAGCCAACACACCATACGCCTTCTTTGCAACCCTTTCAACTTGGGTAGCAGGTTTGAGGGATCTGTGGACATGAACCCCAAGATGGCTCCATTCCTCCACACTGCCAAGAATCCTGCCATTAACCCTGTATTCTGCATTCAAATTCGACCTTCCAAAATGAATCACTTCACACTTTTCTGGGTTGAATTCCATCTACCACATCTTTGCCTAGCTCTGCATCCTGTCAATGTCCTGTTGCAGCCTACAACAGCCCCCTGCACTGTCCCCAATGCCACCAACCTTCGTGTCATCGGCAAACTTACTAACCCAGTCTTCCACTTCCTCATCCAAGTCACTTATAAAGATCACCTATGCCCTCCAGTTTTTGACTCCCCTACCTTGGGGAAAAGACCTTGGCCCTTCACCCTCTCCATGGCCCTCATGATTTTATAAACCTCAATGAACTTACCCCTCTGCCTCTGATGCTTCATGGAAAACAGATCATAGAAGATCATAGAATCCCTACAGTGTGGAAACAGGCCCTCCGGCCTAACAAGTCCACACCGACCCACAGAACATCCCACCCAGACCCATGCCCCTGTGACCCACCTAGCCCGCACCTCCCTGAACGCTATGGGCAATTTAGCTTAGCCAATCCACCTAGCCTGCACATCTTTGTTGGAGGAAACCAGAGCACCTGGAAGAAACCCACACAGACACGGAGAGAACGTGCAAACTCCACATAGACAGTCATCCGAGTGCGGAATTGAATCCGGGTCCCTGGCGCTGTGAGGCTTCAGTGCTAACCACTGAGCGACCATGCCTCTCCCTATAGCTCAAACCCATCAACCCACTGACATCCTTGTAAATATTTTCTGAACTTTTTCAAGTTTCACAACATCCTTCCTATAGTAGGAATTGCATGCAGTATTCCAATAATGGCCTAACCAATGCCCTATACAGTCACATCATGACTTCTCAATTCCTGTACTCAATGCACTGACCAATAAAGGCAAGCATACCAACGCCACCTTCACTATCCTGTCTCCCTGTGACTCCACTTTCAAGGAACTATGAACCTGTACCCCAAAGTTGTTGTTCAGCAATGCGCCCCAGGATCTTACCATTTAAATGTATTAGTCCTGCTCTGATTTGCCTTTCCAAAATGCAGCACCTCATATTCATCTAAATTAAACTCCATATGCCATTCCTCAGCCTGTTGGCCCATCTGATCAAGATCCTGTTGTACTTGGAGCTTATCTTCTTCATTGTACACTACACCTCCAATTTTGGTGTCATCTGCAAATCTACTGACCATACCTGCTATGTTCACATTCAAGTCACATATAAATGACAAGCAGTGGACCCAGCACCGATCCTTGTGGCACATTGCTGGTCACAGGTCTCCAGTCTGAAAAGCAACCCTCTCCACCATCGCCCTCTGTCTTCTACCTTCAAGCCAGGTCTGCATCCAAATGGCTGGTTCTCCCTGTACTTTATGTGATCTAACCTTACAAACCAGTCTACAATGAGGAACCTTGTCGAATGACTTACTGAAGTCCATATAGATCACGCCCAGCGCTCTGCCCTCATCACTCCTCTTTGTTACTTGAAAAAACTCAATCAAGTCAGTGAGACACAATTTCCCACACACAAAGCCATGCTGACTATCCCTAATTCGTCCTTGCCTTTCCAAATACATGTAAATCCCATCTCTTAGGATTCCCTCCAACAACTTGCCCCTCACCAATATCAGGTTCACCGGTCTATAGTTCCTTGGCTTTTCTTTACCACATTTCTTAAATAGTGGCACCACGTTAGCCAACCTCCAAGCCTTCCAGCACCTCACTGTGGCTATAAATGATACAAATATCGCAGCAATCACTTCCCTAGCTTCACAAAGTTCTAGGGTACATCTGATCAGGGCTGTGGGATTTATTCACCTTTATGTTTTCTCAAACCTCCAGCACCTCTACCTCTGTAATATGGACATTTTTCAAGGTGTCCATATTTATTTCCCCATGTTCTCTATCTTCCATGTCCTTCTCCACAGTAGACACTGATGCAAACTATTTGTTTAGCATCTCCCCTGTTCCCTGCAGTTCCATTCATAAGTGACCTTACTGATCTTTAAGTGGCCCTATTCTCTCCCTTGTTATTCTTTTTTCCTTAATGTGTTGGTAGAGTCCTTTTGGATTCTCCTTAAACCTATTTTCCAAAATGTATATGTGTTTGTGTGTGTGTTTGTGTGTTTGTGTGTGTGTGTGTGTGAGAGAGAGACAGTGAGGTTGCATACGAGAGAGAGGTATTGGCATTGATTCTAATCCACTTTGTAAAGATCATTATTAACTCTTTGCAAGCTACCATTGGTTAGGAGTCACGAATCTTTCAAATAGTGCCCAAAATTATGATGGACGAAACTCTATAGCATTGGAAAACTATTTTTACATCCTCTTAACATCAGCTTTTTCAATTCTGATAATGTTTCTTAAGTTTACAATATTGCAACTTCTAATGTATTTGTGAAATTGTTTGTTTTTAATAAAATTTATCCTTTTCTTCTTAGACAATAAATAATGCATTTTACCCTCTGTTCTTTGAGTATAATATGACTACTTACCTTGCTAGGTGTCAGCACTGTTACTAGAAACCTGCAATCTGAGTCAATGACTTGGATAAAGGGACCATATTTTACAGTTGTTATATTTTATGTTGGCACAAAGATGAGAAAGTAGGTTGTGAAGAGAACACAAGGCGTCTGCAAAGGAGTGGGCACATAAATGACATGGAGTGTAATGTGGGGAAAATGTGAACTTGTATATTTTAGCAAAAAGAGTAGAAAAGAAGCACACTACTTAAATGGAGAGAGATTGCAGAATTCTGAGTTGCAGAAGGATCAGGTAGGCTTGTACGTGAATGACATTGTTAGTTTGCAGATGCAGCAAGTAATTAGACAACTGAAATACCAAGTATTTACTGCAAGCAGAGTGCAACAGCCAAACAGCATTGGTGACTCCAAACTGGAACACTTTGTGCGGTTTTGGCCTTTAAGAAAACACATTATTGTATTCGAAGTGTTCAGAGAAGGTTTGCTCAATTGATTCCATGATGCAGGGGCTATCTTGTGAAGCAAGGGGTAGATAGTTAGATCTGTATCCATTGTTGTTCAGAAAAACGAGGAGTGACCTTATTGAAACCTGCAAGGCTCAATAAGGTGAAAGCTGATTTGATATTTCCTCTTGTAAGGGATTAAAACTAGAGCACACTGTTTAAAACAAGAATGTCCAATGTAAATAAATAGCAAAATGCTATGGGTGCTGGACATCTGAAATACAAACAAAGTGCTGGAAAAACTCAGCAGGCTTGTCAGTATCTGTGGAGAGAAAAACTGAGTTGATGTTTTGAATCATTTGGAACTGAGAGTTGGTGATCAGCTTCTGCGTGGCAGCCAACAGCACGCTACCCAAGAGTCACACTGGTCTGAAAACATTAGCCCTGTTCTTGCAGCACTTTGTTTTCATCTCCTACTTATGGGTCTGTGCAACTGCCGCTCCCAGGGAGAGGTGGAGTCAGGGTCACTGTACTTTTTAAGACCAATTTCGGATGATCCTTGTTTTACAAGGCAGTTGAGGGTAGGCAGGAAAACGGAG
This sequence comes from Stegostoma tigrinum, assembly GCF_030684315.1. Lineage (NCBI taxonomy): Eukaryota > Metazoa > Chordata > Chondrichthyes > Orectolobiformes > Stegostomatidae > Stegostoma > Stegostoma tigrinum. Next base: position 17,636,186 of record NC_081371.1, read on the forward strand.
CCAAGGGACCACTCAGAACAGCCTTGATCTTCTTTAAAGGGAGAGAAGGCAAGAAGATTGTATGCTCCTGTTTTTAATTTACATGGTTCCCTTTCTTGATCGCCCTAGTTTGAAATAAATGTAGGCACAGGAAAACCCACACTGCAGATCTCTAGGTTTTGGTGGGTGACTTTGCTGGAGATGCGCTGTGAGTACTGTCTGCAGTGTAAAACCTGAGATTTATGTGAGCGTTACACTGAGCTGGAGGCACAACTTGTTAATTGTGGATTACAGGATTGGATTTAAAATTCCAGCCATGATTTTCACACTTGGGCTCGGCCTCCTCCTTCCGCCTCCGCACCCCAGGACAGTACAGTGGTGAGCAGGCAAAAGTCAACAATGCCTTGAGCAGGACCTCGTGTTGCTCTGAACAATTAGTCTCTGAGGGAGCTTGGCAGAGGTTGAGGAATATTTGCAGCTCCCTGACTGGTCTGTCACATAGGAGCCATTGTCTGCAGTCAGGGGAATTAGGTTTTGTTAGCACTTTATTTTCTCTCTGCAGTTCAGCTTTCCTTTCTTTATGTACAAAGCCTTCCTACGCTGGGAAAGCCTTTGCTATAGTTTCTATGGTGAAATGAGTGTGAGGTACTAAAGGACATGCACACTAAATATCCATTTAGCTTTCATGTAGAAGAAATGCATGGCTCACAACATACACAGTATGTTAAAACTGGGGCTATGTGTTTAAGTGGAAAACAATGCATTGCACAATTACAAATCACTGGTGACTTTTTTTTTGCAATATCAATATGAAGCAAAGTATTAATTGTTAATTTATGTCTTTTGTCCTCTCAATTTCAATCAGGAGAGAGCTATTTTGGCCAAAGGATTGAGGTATTAACTGGTGCTGTGCTAATAGGACACATCTGTTTGAAAGGCTGTTTTTTTTTTAGCACACCATTTTGATCCTAATTGTTGTTTATCAGAACTTGGGTTTGCCTACATATGCTAAACCTGAAACCTGCAAGATTACCACCTGAGTGCTGATTATCCACAATTTCCAAGGAGCATGTACATTTAGGCTACATAAACTCTACTCACATCCAGGCCAGTTCAAGTCATGGAGAACAAAAATAAGGACCACAGTTGCGTGCTAATTTCAGGATACAGTAGGCTGAGAAAACAGAGGATTCATCACATTTCAGACAGAAACAATCAGCATTTTTCAGTCTTGCTGAATCTGAGCCAGAGCGTTGACTGAAGGTAACTTGCTGGTGGATAATTAGATTGGCTAGGCAGGGGTCCAGCATCAAATCAGTAATATTAGCACCCCCACCTCATAATGAACAGGCATGTCTGTCTTTTTTATTCATTTAATGGATGTGGGCATCACGGGCAAGGCCAGCATTTATTGCCCATCTCTTAAGTGCCCTAAGCATAGTTAAGAATCAACCATATTGCTGTGGTATTGGAATCTCCTGCAGGTCAGACCATGTAAAGATGACAGTTTCATTCCCTGAAGGGCATTCATGAACAGGTAGATTTCTCTGACAATCAATACTGGAATTATGGTTATCATTAGACTCTTAATTCCAGATTTGCGTTGAGTTCAAATCCCACCATCTGCCATAGCAGGATTCGAACCCAGTTACCTTAGTCTGTGGATTGACAGTCCCCTGAGAATACCTGTAAACCATCGCAGTCAGTCACAGGTTGCTTCTGAAAGGGATTCCCCTTCACAGTGGAGGTAAGGCACCTGAGGTGATGTTTCATTTGAACATCTTGAAGATCCTTCAGTATCGATGTATCTCTAAGCACTAAGGGCACCCCTACACCCCGAGGACGGCCGCTCACCACCACGTCTGACAGAGCAATTAGGAATAAGCACTAAGTGCTGCTCGAGCCAATAATCCTCATGTTTCATGAATGAATTAAGAAAAAAAAAATCTCCAAGGAGGTAGTGGGAACTGCAGATGCTGGAGAATCTGAGATAACAAGGTGTACAGCTGGATGAACACAGCAGGCCGAGCAGGAAGGCTGACGTTTTGGGTCTAGACCCTTCTTCAGAAATGGGGGAGGGGAAGGGGATTCTGAAATAAGTAGGAGAGAGGGGGAGGCGGATGGAAGATGGATAAAGGAGCAGATAGGTGGAGAGGAGATGGATAGGCTAAAGAGGCGGGGATGGAGCCAGTAAAGGTGAGTGTAGGTGTGGAGTTAGGGAGGGGATAGGTCAGTCCAGGGAGGACTGACAGGTCAAGGAGGCGGGATAAGGCTGGTAGGAAGGAGCTGAGGTTGGGGCTTGAGGTGGGAGGAGTGGATGGTCACCAATGTGAAGTCCACATAGTCTACATTGATACTATTGGGCTGCAATGTGGACTTCACATTGGTGACCATCCACTCCTCCCACCTCAAGCCCCAACCTCAGCTCCTTCCTACCAGCCTTATCCCGCCTCCTTGACCTGTCAGTCCTCCCTGGACTGACCTATCCCCTCCCTAACTCCCCACCTACACTCACCTTTACTGGCTCCATCCCCGCCTCTTTGACCTATCCATCTCCTCTCCACCTATCTGCTCCTTTATCCATCTTCCATCCACCTCCCCCCTCTCCCTACTTATTTCAGAATCCCCTTCCCCTCCCCCATTTCTGAAGAAGGGCATAGACCCGAAACATCAACTTTCCTGCTCCTTTGATGCTGCCTGGCCTGCTATGTTCATCCAGCACTACACTTTGTTATCCAAGATCTCCAGGGAGTAGCTCTTCAGTGAAGCACCTTACACCTTGCTACTTACATCAGGAGCTCCCATTTTGGAGGGGCTGCTAATCTTCCACTGCTGAGGCTCTCCTGTTGGCCCTTTTCTGATGATACCAGTCGGCTATCCATTACTGGAAGGCATGTATGACAACTCGCCATCCATTGACCATCTTGAAATCCTGTCTGACATCAGGACGATGGAGGGTCAGAACCCAAAAACAATTCTGGCATCAGGATCTGTCTCAAAATTGAAAATTCAGCTCAATAGCTATCTGTATTTGAAACACTTGACAAAGTGACTGATGTATTATTCATGCAATCAGTGTCCATTCCACAGTTAGGCATCTTGGGAACAAAACCTCATCCAATAACATCAATCATGTTTTATTGTTTCAGTTGAGCCATCATTCTTTAGTTTTGCTATGTTGGATTATGCTCAACAAAAAAGCTGCAAAACTCCTTTTCAACATAATCAGAAATATTTCAGCGCCACCTATTCATTGAGATGTTGATTCAGTTGCATTGTGCAGCTTTCAATTCTACTGAAGTATTCTGTAGCCAAGGGAGAACCACTGCTGTTTTGTCCAGAGCACTGTGCAGTTATTGAGACCAGATCACAGTAATTTTCCTTTGTCACAATATTGTTCCTCTGTCAGCTCTGCCTACTGAGCCCATTTAAATTTCTTTCTCCATCAAATGACAAACGTGTGAATCCAATTAGCTTTATAAATCGATGAGGGAGTTAGATCGCTAACTACCAAGAGCCAAAAATAAACAAGACCTGAAAACGGACGTCGGGGAAAAATACACATTTTAGGATCGAGCCCAAAGAGAGAGAAAGACAGTTGGACAGACAAAGGGGTTGCTCACGATCATGCTGGGAGGGTGTGTAGTTGTCCCATTAACAGCTCTGTTGTTTGGCCCACTGTCTTTCTCCCTCTTTGGGCTCAATCCTAACGTTTACACCGTACCTCAGTCACCTCCCTATTTTCTGCATATAAACTGACGTTTTCCCAGGCACCACCAGTTCTGAAGAAAGTTCACCGGACCCGAAATGTTAACTCTGTTTTTCCCTTCACAGATGCTGCCAGACCTGCTGAACTTCTCCAGCAACTTTGTTTTTGTTCCTGATTTGCAGCATCTGCAGTTCTTTTGATTTTTACAACCAAGCTCAACCATGGTGCGCACTCTGCTGAAGCCAACTGCATTGGCACCGCCCCCCCCCCCCCCCCCCCCCCCCCCAGCTCTGTCACGGCAGAAATGAACTGACTCAGCACACGTCCAAGAATAAACATTTTCCAATTCTCTGTGGCTGGGCTACTTAATGGATAAATTTACTGAACTATTAAAGCTAGAAATGATGTGTAACACACAATAAGTAAACAAACACTTGCTTATATACATGAAGGGTAATCAACAGAATTATTAAATTTCAAAGTGTTACCTCTATTCAAAGATACTTTTCACCTTGTATCACACTACACTGTTAATCAGTGTGCTCCTTTTGTTTATGAGATGTACTTTTTAAAAATGATGCACTTCAGTTCATAAGAATCCTTGAGTGAGCAGCAATACTGATGAGAGGTTTCTGTGTGACTCTGAAGTTTAAAGTTGGCAGTTCACAGTTTCTGTACTGTGCAATATGCTAACTTCCCACTCGTCTTTTTAGAATATCGGCACAATCCATGCTTTCCACAAACATACCTAGATCCTAATACAAAAGGAAAATACTTCAGGTACTGGAAATCTGAAACAAGCACAGAAAATGTGTGAGAAACTCTCAGAAGAAGTCATATCAGGCTCAAAATGCTAACTCTGCTTCTCTGTCTAGGATGCTGCCAGACTTCCTGAATTTCTCAGGCATTATGTACTCCTTTTTTTTTCGGTTTTCTCTGTGTGCCTAATACACCAAGGGTGGTTAGTCTGTTTGCTTTCTTGACGAACATATAATGCTCGTTATGAATTTGAATCGCTGAGATTTCAGCAGTTGCTTTTCTGACTATATAGTGTACAACACACGTACTGCACAATAATTTTCCTCTGAACTCATCAGGAACCAGTTCCTGTTTTTATTACTGTTTGGTTACTTCAGAATTATTTCAGTTATAGCTCTAAAGCTTCACAACAACAGGGGAGAGTAAAGCATTCCTGTGAGGAGTTGTATAAATGATAATAATTCAGTAGAGTAGTACCATCATTTGTAAAGTACCACTAAGGCTGTGCTTAAAGTAATTGCAAAAATGTACTTTCCTTCCTTTCATTTGTATATCATTTGGAGTGACAAATAATATTCAAGTTTGAAGTCAAGTGAGAGAACAATTTCACACTGAAGCTCCTCTCAAACAAGGTGCCAGCAAAGTGTGGTTGTTGTCTGGACAGCTGCAGCCACTGGTCAGTGCTGAGTTAAAATCTGTCACGATTCATGAGATCTTCATTTTTGTTGCTTATAGAGATCAGGTATGACTGGGTTTGTTTCTTTGATGTCTGGATTTTGCGGGAATCAAAGCAAAAGCATAACTTCTGTAATGTTCTTTCACAAATATCTCTGGGCTCGACAGTGTTCTTGAGATTAGCAATTGGACTCCCTCAACATTTTGGACAATCAAAGTTTTTGCTAAAAGTCTTAAATTCTGGTTCAATAAAATCAGTCCTGTTTTCGATATTTGGACTGAGAAAGTGGGAAAATATTTGTGGGAGGAGTTTCAGAAAAACGATCACTAGTATAATATTTTGTAACGTTTGGGCGTGGGCAAAAGGTAAATCTGCTGTAAGGAATGAGGAAGGATCACTGGACCCGAAACGTTAACTCTGTTTTCTCTTCCGCAGATGCTGCCAGACCTGCTGAGCTTTTCCAGCAACTTTGTTTTTGTAAGGAATGAGGATTTCAGCTCTGTGCCTGAGACTGGAGCTGGTGTCCCTGATATTTTACATGAAATGAGAATATCCAGCTTTGTAAGGTTTGCTGCATGCACTGAGAATTGTGCAAGTAATTTTCATGTTATAATTTTCATGAAACTACGAAGAGTGAAAGAGTCATTATTCAGGCATCTTCGGATGGCCTGTATTAGAAAATTTCCAGGAGTTCAAGAAAACACATACTGCATCTGGACCTGCAGTATGGATATGGGGTAGCATGGTGGCTCAGTGGTTAAAGCTGCTGCCTCACAGCGTCAGGAACCTGGGTTCAATTCCACCCTTGGGCAACTGTCCGTGTGGAGTTTGCATGTTCTCCCCACGTCTATGTGGGTTTCCTCCAGGTGCTCAGGTTTCCACCCACAGTCCAAAGATGTGCAGGCTAGGTGGATTGGCCATGCTAAATTGCCTCATTATGTTCAGGGATATGTAGGTTGGGTCGGTTATAGGGGGATGGGTTGGTCTAGACTTGCTGGGCCAAAGGGCCTGTTTCCACACTGTAGGGATTCTGATATGTCTGTGAGGTTCATTTGATGATAACGTGAGTTATGTTAAGTTTGCCCTGTGAATGTAATCAGCCTCAAATCTGGCAAAGGAGAAAAGTTCTGTCACTAATGCCATGATAATTTTAAAACTGCATAATATCTCTAGAACAACATTGCTAAACCATTAGCAGTGCAATGCTCAATCAGTTTACAAGTCTAGTTTGCAATCGCTTGTTCTTTGGCTTGTTTGGAAGTTCAGCTTTCGTAGCTCCCAACTGTTTGCTAACTCGATTTGAACAGTCCTCAGTTCTGACCTCCATTAATGGCCCAAATATAAACCTATTTCTGCACATCAAAAATGGAAGTGTTAGCTAATACATGCTGTCTCCTATGCATGCAGGACATTTCAATGTTGAAGTGAAATTATGCAATTTATTGGGAAGCCGGTACAGCATGTTTCACTCTGCAAAAGCTAGGAATGTTCACGGGCATTTAAACTGAAAAATGCAAACATAAATAAATGATGAAAGATATAGCTTCACTCTTTAAGCTACAGATGTAGAGGACAAGTATGTATTGACATGAAGCACTCCAGAGACAGATAGGAAAAATCCATTCAAATATGCATGAACACTTTAAACAAGCACAGAATGCTGGAGAAACTCAACAGGCTTACCACATCTGCGGAGATAGAAACAGAGTTAATGTTTTAAGTCTGGTATGACTTCTTCAGAATTACAAAGGGGAGATTGTATTCTGGCCAGTTATACCCTATTAGATGCATTGCTTCCAATATTCCTGCTATTCCTTGAGGTGCTATCAATCCTTAAATGTATTGTAACTTTTCACTGTTGTCACAGTGTTTCTAAACCAGAATTTTACAAAAGTAGGTCTTTTCAAGCAGAATTGAGGCTTTTTAGTGGTATTGCGCTCTTTTCATAGCAGTTGCATAGATTTTGGCAAATTAGTTTGACTTTTTTCAGCCACTCCTCAAATGTGAGTGTAACAGTTATCTTTGTTGTGACTGGTTGTATTTTGCCTCAGTTTCTTCGGCGACTGTAAGCACAGTACACATTGAAGATGTATTTCCTCCTGCACTGTTCTTAAATATTCCAAAGAATTATCCATACTAAACACTTCTCATGCAGTCTTTGAGCATTGCAGAGAGTTGCTGTCATCCATCTTGGTCAGACAAATACCATACTGAGTGAAAATGATATAAGCTACAAGTCTGGCTCCTTTTTAAATATGCCCTCAGCAGCACCAGCACAGAGTATGTGGCTGCCAAGTCCAGACTTCAACTTCACATAAAGTCCCTGCCCTTCTCTTTCTTTCCTCCCAGACAAACTTTGCTGAAATTGAGAATTCCCATTGTGAAGGTGGCTATGATAAGTACAAACAGAACTATGACACGTCATTGTTTTTAGAGGCCTAGAGTCTACAATGAGCTTCTCCTAAGGTGTGGTCAGCAACAGATAACTTAATTATACACTCTCTAGAAAGCCTAATTTCAAATATCAATCCCTGTCTCCCTTCCCCCCGCCCCCCCCCCCCGTCGTCTCTTCCATCCCCCCAACCTCTGTCTTCCCCCCTCCCCCCCTCATCTTTCCTTTACCCCACCCTGTACATGATAACTGTTCACAGCATGAACAGGCTAGTAAACGGATTTCTTCTATTTCAGGGAGTTCATGAATCGAAGGGTGTCACAGGGGATTATCTGCGGCTGGAGATGCTGATACAGAAGGTGGTGTCTCCATACTTGGGAACGTATGGTCTGCACACAGGGAACGAACAAGCTATATATTCAGCATCTTTTCTGGGTAAGAACATAGATAAACCATTCATCGTAGCAAATTACAAACCATAAGTCATTGAGAGGGTTGAAATAAATTGTAGAAAGGTTTCATTGAACGTGATTGGAAAAGATGAAGTTTGGAAGAGAAATCAAAATTAATGGTAATGTTATTTACTGGATAAAGCATATTGGTAGCTTTATGAACAATCAGGGCATGATGGTGTTATACACCTTTTGGGTGGAACTCGCTCTATGTCACACTAATCTGTTAGGATGCTAATAGTTTTGCATTTTACAGCTATATCCAACCATAATCTGACCTATGACATCTTTCAAAACTTGGTGTGAACATAGGCCTCATCTGATGACACCTTTGCAGTAGTCCATTTATTGCTCCTGCATATTAAACCTGAACTTTTTATATATATGATGCTTTGGATATGTGTTGGTGTTACACTGGACTTGCACTGTATGTTCTGACTTCCTGGACACTAAGTCGGCTGGGTTTCTTTGGACGCGACACTTCAGAGATGCGTGCATGTTCAGGTTTGAGAATGGTCTATATGTTCAGGAGATATGTATGTTGGAGGATGGTTTGTTATGTGGTGTGACTCCTCCAGCGCTGGTTTAATTTCCGCGCCACCTGTGGTTACCATTAGAGATCCTAACTTCTCAACCTCACCCCAAGCCCAAGCTGCAGTGACCTGCCAGTTAAGCTCACTACCGGTTCCCTGTCTCTAAAGTAAGAGCAGTCTTATGGCCCACTGAGGCTGTAGTGACTTTCCATGGATATGGATGTGTCACCTTAAGAAAGATAAAATTTTCCTTACATATATGTAGTCCTAACCTACCACACACATGTGTTTTCCTTCTTGGTGTTGTGGTTGATTTTCTTTTTGGAATTGAATTCAACGGCTGAAAGTGGGAGTTCAACCTCGTTGCTTTACTTAAATGTTAATCATGTCCTTTCTATTGATTTGAATTCAGTATTGTGTCATTTTTGAGCATTTTGACAGTATCCATTCATAGATCATTTTATTTATTCATGTCAGGAAACATTGCTGGATCACTCTCAAATAGAAAATGCAATGTATTCTGTCTCCACTCTATATAATGACTGCTATCCATGGTCCAAGCTGCACTTCACATTTTGTTTGTTTGTTTCTTCCTATCTTAATTCCTGCCCTTATTCAATCATCTTCACATTGCCATTGATGACCATTTGACTCTGGTCTTCCCCAAGTAAATGTTCCCCACCTAGTCCCCTGGCTGCAACTGTCCCAGTACTCCATGAACATACTTATTGTGCTCTGCTCCCCCAGGTTCTTTTTCCTTCTGAGCAGACTTAAGGCCGCCTCCTACCTGAGCCTAAATACTAACCAGCAATTCTACCACAGTGGTCACTTGAGACATCAGACTCCTCTACCTCAGAATCAATCTCTCTGCAGCTTCACCCTCTCCACAACAAATCTTGCATTGTAAACCTCAATTTATCTGGTGTTTTGCAAGCTGCTCTCCAAAAATTTTGTAGAAGTAAAAAAAAATTCAAGAAAGTTTAGAGGAAATATGTTATCCACAAAAATTAGTTAAACAAACAATTGTCAAAGTAAAGTCCATGAGTTCCATAGACAAATGTTAAAGAGGATTATTTATAGTCTTTGGGAGCAAAGATTGGGTAGGTCATGTTAACTGTATATTATAGTTCCGTAATTCTAAGTCTAGAATGGGCAGGAAGTGCTTCTACTGTGGAAAAGATAGAAGAAATGGAGGTTAAGTATTTCTTGCGATAACTCTAGCCACTTAGTAACCTAGTAGAGCATTTGTGTAGGTCTCAAGCAAATAGAAGCCCCTCTTTCCTTTTTTAAGCTGAAGGTTGGCACCTGATTTGAAGGAACCTTTTTAAAAAAAAGGGTAAAATGGAGATCATGCCAAAAATGGCAAGTTTCTTAAGAAAATCTTAACATTGTTGTTCAGTGCAACTATTATTTCATTAGACCAGGCTACATCCAAGCCTACGGGTGTGATTTCAGTAAAGATATCTCACTGAAACTTGAAGTGTGCTTCACCTTCTGAGTTCTGTCAAGCCTCACCCATTTGTACCGGCGTGCATTCATTCATTCATTCTGTTTGTCAGTAATGATCTGTTTCCATGGGTACAACTGTGTATGCTTCAGTGAGTGTGCAGTCAGGTTTGCTGTTTATTTTCCTTCCAAAGTCTCAGTCTTAGCAATGGCCTTGTTTTCACATTGCTGATTTTTTTTCATTGTTGTTGTTGCTAAAATTATCAATTAAATATTTCTCTTTGACAGAGAAACGATTGTTTCCACGGTGTTCCAAACCAAATGAAATTCTGACCAAGAACCCAGTGGTGCGTTCAAAGAGCTACAACAATCCGATGTTAACCCCAGTCGCAGAATACGAAAGTGAAGGAAGTCTGGCGAATGGCACAAGTATCAGAAGGCACTCGGTGTCAGAAATGACAACTTGCATCGAATCTGAAGGCTATTTAAATCTCAGTCCCTGCGTCACAACCCCCATTGTAGACCCAATCTCCATCATGACTGCCACAGCAGCACAGAATCACTTGCCCGGAGAGCAAGAGCCAGGCAGCATACGAACCATTAATGAACTTCTCCAGTGCAAAACGATGAGCGAACCCATCATCAGCCAACAACCAGATTGTTTCCTCATTCAGGGTCCACGTGAGGACCAAGTCAATGCCTTTAAATTATCAAGTAATCCTTCCATGCTACCTGCAGCATCAACCAGTCCTGAAAGCACAGGAGACAACACTTTGGAATCAGTGGGTACAGACTCCGAGGGGATTTTTCTTGACTTTGGTCATAGATGTTCTGAGACACCGACATACAACAGAGAGTTGAACAGACAAAGTGTGGTGTGACCTTAAGAACAGCAAAATTAATACTGCAGTGATGGAAAGTCCCCACAACTACAGCCAAGCTGTCACTGTTGCACTGCCAGTTCTTAGATGTTGAAGTATTTTTAAACTCATCAAACTGAAGAAGATGATTTCTGATACATAAGTTGAATTTGAAGTATGAATCATTATTAAAACCAGCAATGTCTACTGTCTACAACTAATTTAGTTGAGCCTAAGGCATTGTTGCAATTAATGTATTGAATGGTCGTACCAACTCCAGCCAAAACCAACAGAACGAGAGACAAATTCCTAGTTTTCCCATTTCTCCCCTCTTAGTACTCCAGTAACCTGTAGCTTTGCAGGGCAAGACCCTGGGCATATTTTTGCAGTGCACAAACTCAAATCAGATTAGGCTAATCTCAGTTATTGTTTTTTTTCTGGCTCTGTGTTTTTGCTGCAATTCCAGTTTATGGCAGATTTTCAGAGAAGCAGAGCAGTGGACTTTAAGTGGCAGAATATTTTAATTTCTTTTATTCTTTCTTGGCATGAGAGTCTGCTGGCCAGGCCAGCATTTATTGCCCATCCCTAATTGCCCTTGAGCTGTCGATTACTTGACCATTTCGCAAAGGGCAGTTAAGAATAAACCACAGAACGAAGTCTTCGTTAAAAGAGAGTATTCAGAGTTCAGTTTGTTATTCAAAATAGCAGCTGTGTTGGTATTTTTCAATTGAAATACTTTGTGACCAAAATGCTTTCACAATGTCACCTTTCTTTACCCATTCTAAATTACGAAGGATGCCCTCATGTGCTACATATTTCGCATAGATTGCAATGATTTTTATAGGCTTATGATTTGTAGATTTTTAAAAAATCCTTGTCACTTGTACAATAATTTTACATGTAGCCTTTCATCTGGATAAGTCTACTATATATATTGTAACTATTGAGAAAAAAACGTAGCTGGCTCTGACTTAAAAAAAACTACTGAACGACTCCTAATGAAGCCTTCCATCGGGAGATATCAGAGCTGATAACCTTTTGACAACTTTTCCATTGCTGCCTGGGCTCGGTATCATGATTTGCATTATACTGGCAAGTGAGTGGAACCTGTGAAAACCTGTGAAAGAAAGATAAAAGGGAGTTTAATTCAAAACAAGCGTTTCAAAGAGAACCATACAGTCAGTAACAAAAGTGTTCGAAAGTTGTTGGTAAGAGCACTGATATTTCCATTTAGAAGAGAAACCTGGTTCTGTTGATTTTGTTTGATGGTTTGCTGAACTTTGTCTCACTCTGATGCTGTGGTTTGAAGCCCAGAAGACTCCCTGTTTTGAGTGCTGTTGGATTTTACTTGGGATACCTCTTGTGGAATGCACTTTATAAATTGAATGTAACATGAGTAGGATTTGAGGAAAAACTAGATTTGTTTTTTAAAAATCCCCAAGACATTTGGGCCAAGATTGCCTCAGTAGTTAGCACTGCAGCCTCATGGTGCCAGGGACCCAGGTTCGATTCCAGCCTCAGTCTGTGTGGAGTTTGCACGTTCTCCCCGTGTCTGCGTGGGTTTCCTCCGGGTGCTCTGATTTCCTCCCACAGTCCAAAGATGTACAGGCTAGTTGGATTGGCCATGCTGAATTGCCCGTAGTGTCTAGGGTGGTTCTGGTTGGGATGCTGTTCGGTGAGTTGGTGTGGACTCCATGGGCAAAATGGCCTGCTTCCACACTAAGAATTCTGTGGAAATGCTTCAATTCAGTTTTACCCTGTCCAACCATCATAAAAGTAAAGACCAGTATATAAAACATAACTGGATAATTTGACCATCCGATACATAAAGCAATAAGCGAGACCTAAACACAAGTATAAGTCTGGTGGACCAACCAGTAATGGTGAAACTATTACCACACTAAGTTTATTAATTCAGTGGCCTTGGGAAGCAGAGCACTTTACCATCTTAGATTATACCTTCAGAATTATTTTTCTTCATTACTTATCATTTGTAAAGCTTATAACCAGGAATGTCTAGAACAGTGTATTCACATTTTAACCATTTTATCTCCAGCCCACCTCCCGCTATGCTGCACTGTTCGAAAATGTTGACCATTTTCTGAGTACAAAGCGGCCTTTAGCATTAAACTCATTTCGGCCTATTTCCAATATTGTCACCAATTCCAACACACACACACACACACACACACACACACAAAATAGATGGTCATCAGGATCGGAAGCTAACAAGTGGCGAACCCATCTGGACGCTGCTATGCCCATCAAGGTCATTAAACTCCACTGAGATTGAAGATCACATCTGGAGCCCTCCTGGTTTGAGAGGCTGCATTTGTTGTGCCATATGTAGAGTGTGTGATGGCGTCTTGTTATTATTCTTGACCCTGCACCTCATAGGTGGCTAGACAGATTTCGCCAAGACTTGATTCTGTAGCCAGTCACCACTTCATTTCATTTCATTGAAAATGCATGCCCTGCCACTTATCCCATTCTGTAGAACTATGTTAGAACAAATAAACTCAGTAGCGACAAGTCAACAGGTACTGTGTTAATGAAAATATTTGTTTAAAGCAATCCTTTGCTTAGTTTCATTAACTCCTACAATTGATGCTATTAAACCCATTCAGTGTTGGCTATTTGTGTGTTTTCCATGAATGTGCAGCCTTGTGGGGCTTATGTTATGGTATTTACAGTTATAAACTGTTCAGTGGATTTCATATCACGAGAGTCACATATTAACGAACAGTAATTTCTACTTAAGCCTTCACTTAAGAGCCACCTGGTTGATCAATACATTAAGGCAACTGACTTCGTATGGAATTGCTGTATATCCTTACCTATATTATATATGTTGTTTTATCATGTAAAACAGCAAGTTTATTGCTTCAGCCTGTAAAAGTGAGAAGACTTATTTTTATTTAAGAGAGCTTGCACAAACAAGAGTAAAACAAAAATCCCCTTTTAAGTTGCTGGTATCATGTTGTTTGATTCCTTTCTCATGGTTCATGTTAAAGTAAATTTCCATGGGCGTCCTTTGTATCTAGCAAGTGGTGATAGGCTGTTTGGTCATGCATACTCACAATTTCCAACATTGATTGTTGCAAAGTAGTGAGGGACAGGAACTCTGGCTATTCTTTCCCCTCCTTAGCACAGGGACACCTGAGATCAGCAATGAAACGCTACTACATAAACATGATCAAACAGATTGTATTAACTTTTCCCTATTGATGTCTGTTTTGTTGATTTCAGTCTCTAATTTTGCTTGAACAGTAAATATTGACAAAATTGTTGAGGATGTGAGATTGGAGGAGGAGCTGGAGGTATTCTGAAGACACTCACAATGTACTTACTTCTAGATCCTTCATGTCGTCGTTTCCCAGTGATGGAATTGGCACTAAAACCAGAACATTGTGTCCCATTTTGGACACCTTATTTAAGGAAGGATGTAAGTGCTTTGGAGGTGGTTCATAGGCATAGACCTAACTTTTTCATGCAGAGGATGGTGCATTTATGGAATGTGCTGCCAGAGGAAGTGGTGGAGGCTGGTACAATTACAACATATAAAATGCATCTGGATGGGTACGTGAATAGGAAGGGTTTAGAGGGATAGGGGTCATATTGGGATGTGTAGTCAGCCTGGGTGAGTTGGACTGAAGAGTCTGTTTCTGAGATATATGAATCCAGAAGTAGGCCATTCAGCCCTTCCAGCATGCTGTACCATTTGATATGATCATCCAACATAGCACCCTGTTCCTGCTTTCTACCCATACCCTTCAATTCCTTTAGTCCTAAGAATTAGATTGATATCTGGAATCAGCAGGTTGTCTTATGAAGAGAGGTCGGATAGACTGGGCTTGTTTGCGTTGCTGCTTAGGAGAATGACAGATGATGTGATTGAGATGTATAAGGTCCTGAATCTGTTTGGCAAAGTGGACATGGAAAAGATGTCTCCTTTTTGTGAGTGAGTGCAAAATTGGGGGTTGCTGTTTTAGGACTGTGATGAAAGAATTTTTTTTTCTGTCAGCAACTGAGATAGCAGTGAATGAAAACGTAGATTTAAACTTGATACATGATGTCCCAAAGACTTTTATAAGTGGAATTAGAACAGAGTTTGGTATACAGTCATGAGTGTATATAGAGTACAGTAAGAGGCCACAGTGGCTCAGTGGTTAGCACTGCTGCCTCAGCATTAGGGACCTTGGTTCAATCCCACCCTCCAGGCAACTTTTGCACACTTCTCTATGTTGGCATGAGTTTCCTCCAGGTGCTCCAGTTTCCTCCCACAGAACTAAGATGTGCAGGCCATGGGAAATTGCCCATATTTTTCAGGGACGTGTAGATTAAGTGGGTTAAGGGGGATGGGTCTGTGTGGAATGCTCCAAGGGTCGGCGTAGACGTGTTGGGCCGAAGGGCCTGTTTTCACCCAGCAGGGATTCTATGAATAAGTAAGATGAGGGCTGAGTATGTCCCTGTGTGGAGCACTGGTGTTACAGATTGTTGTGGAGGAAGTGTGCACCCTACAATAAATAACTGAAACAAGGGCTACATAAGGTAACACTTGCTGAAGATTTAGGTTTTGGAATCATCAGGGCAAACAGAAGAAAGCTAAATATCAAACATGACAGTTTATTTTACAGGAGAAAAAAGTGCCAATTGCTTGGCAAATTGATTCCAATTAACCACACTGCTGTGATGGTGAAAGTAACAGTGAACAAGGGGCACCTGAAACTCTGAGATCGTTTGGAAAAAGCTGCGAGGCCTGAACATATTTCCTTCGTTTGCAGGGAGTGCCTCCTGTAGTAGGTATAAATGAGCCATATTACAAACTCCCTGTTAATGCAGCAGTAATGCACTCTGGGCAGTATTTGCTGAGCAATCCAATCATAGAATCCCATTAACAGCAGATGTTTTAGTTTTGGATTCTGCAAGTGGAGACTGATTGATTGAGGGGTGATGGTGATGTTATGATAATATCACTGGGCTAATAATCTAGAATACAGGGCTAATATTCTGGGGATAAGGGTTCAAGTCCCTTAGCTGATGGCAAAATGTGACTTTAATAAAAACAATGGAACAAAATGCAGGCTGGTAGAGGGACCTCTAGTGGTATAGTGGTAGTATCCCTACCCCTGGATCAAGAGACCTGTGTTCAAGTGTCCATCTGCTCTAGAGGGATGTTAATACAGTCTCTGAACAGGTTGATTGGGGGAAAATGAATTTTTTTTTAAAAAGGGTTCAGATTTGTTGAAGACAGTCTGGACTTTGAAAATTGTTGAACTTGTTGATAAAGCATTTTTGAATTTGCCTTTCCAGGGTAATTTGAGGTAGACTGGGCAGTTTTAAACTCCAGAGGTAGAGATGGACCTGCTGCAATACGTTATTTTTTCTCTACATCCTTGTTGAGAAAATTGCAGTCAGGTACTCAGCAAAGGTTACCTTCACCAGTCAATATACATCTTGCAAGACGTATAGTTCCACAGACCCTGAGGTGAGCTTTATTAGCAATCTTCTAAATGGCCCATTTGTTCACCATACAGTTAGAGCACAAAGGTGTCCTGTGGGAGAATAGTTCTACACAAACTAACAAAATAGCTGCAGAAAGTAGCCATTCAGCCCCTCAAACCTGCTGTACCATTCAACACAATCGTGGCTGAGCTGTTTGTGTTCTGAATTTTCCATTCCCTTCCTCCCACAATATTCTTTGATTCTCTTGTTTGATGAGAATTTATCGACATCTGCATTAAAAATATCTGCTGGTTCCTTCTCCCACTGTTTTCTGAGGTAGAGGTTTCCCAAGTCATACAATGCTTGCCTTGTATCTCTTTTAAAATTTTCCAGGGGTTTGGGAGCTTTGGCCACATGTCTTTTCAGCATTATTGTTATTACTGTATGAAGGAAAACTGGCCAAAAATATAAAGGAGGATAGTAAAAGCTTTTTTAGGTATGTAAAAAGAAAAAAAAATGGTTAAGACTAAAATCGGGCCCTTGAAGTCAGAAACGGGTGAATTTATGGGGAACAAGGAATTGGCAGAAGAGTTGAATAGGTACATTGGATCTGTCTTCACTAGGGAAGACGGAAGCAATCTCCCAGATGCAATAGTGGCCGAAGGACCTAGGGTAATAGACGAACTGAAGGGAATTTATATTAGGCGGGAAATGGTGTTGGATAGACTATTAGGTCTGAAGGCCGATAAGTCCCTGGGACCTGATGGTCTGCATCCCAGGGTACTTAAGGAGGTGGCTCTAGAAATCGTGGACGCATTGGTAATCATTTTCCAAGGTTCTATAGATTCAGGATCAGTTCCTGCGGACTGGAAGGTGGCAAATGTTGTCCCACTTTTCAAGAAAGTAGGGAGAGAAAACAAACAGGAAATTATAGACCGGTTAGCCTGACGTCAGTGGTGGGAAAGATGCTAGAGTCAATTATAAAGGATGAAATTATGACTCATTGGGATAGTAGTAACAGGATAGGTCACAGTCAGCATGGATTTACGAAGGGGAAATCGTGCTTGACCAATCTTCTGGAATTTTTTGAGGATGTATCTATGAAGATGGACAAGGGAGAACCAGTGGATGTAGTGTACCTGGACTTTCAGAAAGCCTTTGATAAAGTCCCGCATAGGAGATTGGTGAACAAAATTAGGGCACATGGTATTGGGGGCACAATACTGACTTGGGTTGAAAATTGGCTGGCTGACAGGAAGCAAAGAGTAGTGATAAACGGGTCCCTTTCGGAATGGCAGGCAGTGACCAGTGGGGTACCACAAGGTTTGGTGCTGGGACTGCAGCTGTTTATGATATACATTAATGATGTAGACGAAGGCATTAAAAGTAATATTAGCAAATTTGCTGATGACACAAAGTTGGGTGGCAGTGTGAAATGTGAGGAGGATGTTATGAGAATACAGGGTGACTTGGACAGGTTAGGTGAGTAGACGGATGCGTGGCAGATATATTTTAATGTGGATAAATGTGTGGTTATCCACTTTGGTGGCAAGAACAGGAAGGCAGATGACTATCTAAATGGAGTCAAGTTAGGTAAAGGGGAATTACAACGAGATCTAGGTGTTCTTGTACAGCAGGCAGTGAAGAAAGCTAATAGCATGCTGGCCTTCATAACAAGAGGAATTGAGTACAGCAGCAAAGAGGTCCTTCTGCAGCTGTACAGGGCCCTGGTGAGACCGCACCTGGAATATTGTGTGCAGTTTTGGTCTCCATATTTGAGGAAGGACATTCTTGCTATTGAGGGAGTGCAGCGTAGGTTCACGAGGTCAATCCCCGGAATGGTGGGACTATCATACGTTGAAAGATTGGAGCGACTGGGCTTGTATACACTTGAGTTTAGAAGGATGAGAGGGGATCTGATTGAGACGTATAAGATTATTAAGGGATTGGACACTCTGGAGGCAGGCAGCATGTTTCCGCTGATGGGTGAGTCCAGAACCAGAGGACACAGTTTAAAAATAAGGGGTAGGCCATTTAGAACAGAGTTGAGGAAAAACTTCTTCACCCAGAGAGTGGTGGATATATGGAATGCTCTGCCCCAGAAGGCAGTGGTGGCCAACTCCCTGGATACTTTCAAGAAAGAGATGGATAGAGCTCTTAAAGATAGTGGAATCAAGGGTTATGGGGATAAGGCAGGAACAGGATACTGATTGTGGATGATCAGCCATGATCATAATGAATGCTGGCTCAAATAGCCGAATGGCCTACTCCAGCAGCTATTGTCTATTGTCTACTGCCTGTGATTTCTGTGTATTAACCTAGGCCCAGGAGGTGAATGCACAGTGTCTTGTTCATCAAGTTTAAATCTATATTCCCATTTGTGACTATCTCCAATTGCTGATATATTTAATGGATTTTGATTTTTGTTTTTAGATCCATCCACTTATTCAGAATGAGCAAAGTAACCATTAAGACCCAAATTGTACTGAGTCACCCTTGGACTTTTGGAACGGATGGTTAGGTTTTCACCTGATGGTTTATGGACCACTGTTTTGTCCCTGAGCCTCTGGAAATTGAGGCTTGATCTCCGAGTGAAGAACCCAGGGGAGATTCAAAAAGCCAGGGCAGTGTCTCAAACACTGTGGTTCTTTATTGGTACCTTCCCAGCTCGAATTGCCAGTGTCTGTGTATACAATGCCATTCCATTGACCTAACAAGGAGATGGCAGTAGCACCATGTTTTGTGGCTTTCACCATTGGGGCTTTTGTCATCAATGTCATATGGTCAAATTTCCAATCCAGCTGATGCGTTGGAGGGCCTGTACTTCAGCTACAGTATGTACAGTTAACATTTACAATCCCCTGCAACCGGCTGAAACAAGTTGCTAGGAAGATGGGAGTTTGACAATGCTAGGAGCGCTCCTGCAGGTTACGTGCAATGTAAACGTTGCTGCAATTCTTTCTAAATACCCCTGCTGTTAAATGCAATTTGCTTCTATAAACCACAAACTCTAACGATGCTATTCATACTTGGATCTTGGCGTAGAGCTTACTGTTTTGTATGAGACAGTAGGTTTATATGAGGACTCTGTAAGCTCAGAATGGCGGTTGAGTCTTGTGTGAGTGTGTTTCTCAGGTCCTGCCCTCTTTCCCCCTCCACTTTTCATGGCACTGACACATGCTAAAATATAGTTCACCCACATCCATAAGAGATCTCTGCCAAATGGTCAATTTGTTATGTGAACTGCAATACCAGCAGGCTGAGCATCAGTGACTGAGCTTCACGCTGAAGGTCAGCACTTTCCCTTTATAATGTGCAATCAGGAGAAACTAGCCTTCATCAAAATGTATCATCCTGCCCTAATGCTGCTTGTCTGTCAGGTTCTAAAAATAGTATTCTTTTGGTCAAGCGCGCAAGCTCAGTCATTGCCTCCTCCAGCTGCATCTTCTTGGTAAGTTGTACGTAGTTTAGTCTGTGAGGGCCATCTAGTGCTTATTGTAAACATTTCCCCCATAAAGTAAGAGTTAATGGATGAAGTGGCCTGCCACCTAGTGTTCAACAATGGTATGTTAACACTTCAGTCTCGCACAAAAGACCCTTCTTCAAAAACGATTATTTTTCGACGTGATTTCTCACTTCTGTCCAGGGCTTTACTTTAAAAACATCAACTGCTTACCATTGTACAGTTTCATGATTGTTAGGAGTTCATACAACTTGAGTCAGCTTTCATCAGAGGTGTTGTCAAAGCAATTCCTTTGTGAGGGCATCACAGCTCTATCTAAAGCTAAAACCACCATCTTTTAGCAGTATAATGTTTACAATGTACGCTTTCCAGCAAAGGGTTGGTGGATAGTAATAATTAGCAAGAATTCTGGCCATTTCTGGCTAGTTTTTCCACCAAAACTGTAGCATGACTATCTGTATCCCAACTGAGATAAACTTAAGTCTTCACTGAAGTAAAACCATTTAGGTTGGAGGTGATCCATTGAAATGAGTAAGGAGTTGATTGAAAGGTAGGAGACAGAGAATCAATGAATGTGGGTTTTTACCCTAGCTGTCAGGATGTGCCTTGTAGTCGGGACACTGAGGCTTCCCAATGTCAGAACATTTCAGTTCCAAAAACAGGATAAAACCTAGCAACAACAGATTTGTCAGCATCACCTAGGAAAGTGATGGGAAAACTCCTGGAATAGATAATCCAGCGTAAAATCAGCAAAATTTAGTTAAATGTAGATTAGTTAAGAAAAGTGAATCACAATCAAATAATTTGTTTGAAAGCTTTGATGAAGTAACAAAAAAACGTTGGCCATGGTAATGTGACTAATGTAATGTATGTCGGATATTAAAAGATGTCTGCTAAAGTCGCACATAACATGCTTGTTATCAAAGTTAAAACCCATGGAATAAAAGGCATAATGGCAACACAGCTACAAAGTTGTGAGGGTGGCAGTAATTGCCTTTGGACTAGGAAAGGGGTTCCCAGGGTTATTTTTGTTTCTCTGAATTAATGATTCAGACGTGGGCACAGGGCATAATGTGCCGAAGTTTTGCAAAGAACTTGGAGATGTTATGAACTGCAAGGATGATGATAGACATTGAGGACGTGAACAGGCTGATGGAATAGGATAACATGTGGGGCGTTATGTACTCTTAGGAGACTTGCTTATGGTCTCCTTACTGTGCTATAAGTGTGAACTGATGGTGTAAACACGCCAGACATGGTCCTATTGGAGATCAGTTGAAGAATGCTATGCTACTAAGTGCACAGTCATAAAGCACAGCAACAGACTCTTCAATCCAACTTGTCCATGCTGACAAGACATCCCAAACTAACCTAGTCTCATTCGCCAGGATTTGACTGGTATCCCGCTAAACACTTATCTAAATGCTTTTTAAATGTTTATAATTGTACCTGCCTCCACTGCTTCTTCTGGTACCTTGTTCCATCCATGTACCACCCTCTGCATGAAAAATATTAGCTCTCAGGTCCTTCTTAAATATTTCCCTAGTTCTCTAGTTTTGGATTCCCCCAGCTTAGAAAAAAGACCTTAGCTGTTCACCCTATCCATTTCCCTCATGATTTTATAAACCTCTATAAAGTCGCACCTCAATCTTGGACGATCCATGGAAAAAAGCCCCAGCCTATCCAGGCTCCCCCATAGATCAAACCCTCCACTCCCAGCAGCATCTTTGTAGATTTTTATTGGCACTCTCTAAGGTTTAGCAGCCAACTTCCAAAAGCCCAGGCATTGATGTTTAAAAAAAAAAGTTTAGATCCTTCAATACCACAATATCCATGCCTAATTTCTCAAGTTGTGAGGGGTGACATAAGCATTGCCACAATAGTAAAGATATACCACTGGAGACAAAACTCATGTTGTTATTAGCAACAATGACTGTATATAAAGAAAAGGCTCAAAGATCTGGGTTCTAGATTTTTGGAAAGCTAATTAAAGATTATATAGACAGCACCCCTAAGCATCAAAGAATTCAGACAATCAGCAGCATCAGCTTCTGTGACGGAAGACATGAGTACAAGTCCATCAATCAGGCATTAATGAGTTGGAAGACAGATTTCAATCAGAAACAGATAAGCTAAGTTACTTCAAATATAATCTTTTGGAGTAGTGTATTTAATACGAAAAGGACTAAAATATGTGCAAAACTAAAGGCTACTCTGAGTTTTCTATCTTTTTAAAGAGACTGCACTTCAAATTCTGTTTCAAAATAAAGGTAGCGATATAAAATCATTGCTCTGCTAAAGGGAAATACAGCTTTGAAAACAGTAAGGAAGCAGTTTCATACAGGAATAAGGATTACCACTCTCCGTTTTCTTTCTGCAAATCAATGCCAAAAGTAAAAACCAAAAGGCTCGTACATATCCATTGCTCCTTATTTGGTCCAAATGCCAGCAACTACAAGACTGTAATTTTAAAATGACAAACCTGTGGCTCTCAATCACAAAAGGTTCCAAACCCCAGTAAAGGAGCAACAATATGAAAAATAGAAGGAAGCAGATGCCAAAAAACTCATAAAAGGAGAGAGAAACAAAACCAGTAAAATAGATAAACAAACACTGTACTGCACTCAACTTTGGGAAGCAAAAAGCAAAAATCTGGAAAGAAATATGTATGGTAAAAATGTAGTTATAGATTAGGTACCCAATGATAGTCTTGTTGAATTACAACATTACAAACAACATACACAGTTTTGTCTTACACACTAAGTGCTAGATGTTCCAAAACTAAAGCTCTCAGAAACTTGATAACATTAACAAGGAAGGACTTCGCAGAACAAATACAATGAGTCTTTGCACAAATCATCAGGTTAGAAAACATCTGGAAAGGTCTCAAAGGCCAGCTCAAGACAAAACAAAACAGGAACAAAAACAAAGTTGCTGGAAAAGCTCAGCAGGTCTGGCAGCATCCATGGATGAGAAAACAGAGTTAACATTCCGGAGAGACCATTCTCTCCGTGACTCCCTTGTTCGCTCCACACTGCCCTCCAACCCCACCACACCCGGCACCTTCCCCTGCAACCGCAGGAAATGCTACACTTGCCCCCACACCTCCTCCCTCACCCCTATCCCAGGCCCCAAGATGACTTTCCATATTAAGCAGAGGTTCACCTGCACATCTGCCAATGTGGTCTCCTGTATCCATTGTCCCCAGTATGGCTTCCTCTATGTTGGGGAAACCAAGTGGAGGCTTGGGGACCACTTTGCAGAACACTTCCGCTCATTTCGCAATAAACAACTGCACCTCCCAGTCGCGAACCATTTCCACTCCCCCTCCCATTCTCTTGATGACATGTCCATCATGGGCCTCCTGCAGTACCACAATGATGCCACCCGAAGGTTGCAGGAACAGCAACTCATATTCCGCTTGGGAACCCTGCAGCCCAATGGAATCAATGTGGACTTCACCAGCTTCAAAATCTCCCCTTCCCCCACCGCATCCCAAAACCAGTCCAGTTCGTCCCCTCCCCCCACTGCAACCACACAACCAGCCCAGCTCTTCCCCTCCACCCACTGCATCCCAAAACCAGCCCAGCCTGTCTCTGCCTCCCTAACCTGTTCTTCCTCTCACCCATCCCTTCCTCACACCCCAAGCCGCACCTCCATTTCCTACCGAATAAACTCATCCCACCTCCTTGACCTGTCCGTCTTCCCTGGACTGACCTATCCCCTCCCCACATCCCCACCTATACTCTCCTCTCCACCTATCTTCTTTTCTCTCCATCTTCGGTCCGCCTCCCCGTCTCTCCCTATTTATTCCAGAACCCTCACCCTGTCCCCCTCTCTGATGAAGGGTCTAGGCCCGAAACATCAGCCTTTGTGCTCCTGAGATGCTGCTTGGCCTGCTGTGTTCATCCAGCTTCACGCTTTATTATCTTGGATTCTCCAGCATCTGCAGTTCCCATTATCACTAACATTTCAGGTCCGGTGACCCTTCCTCAGTCACCGTCCTGAAACGTTAGCTCTGTTTTCTCATTCACAGATGCTGCCAGACCTGCTGGGCTTTTCCAGCAACTTTGTTTTTGTTCCTGATTTACAGCATCCACAGTTCTTTTGGCTTTTAAAAATAATAACAGATCTCAACTCATCACTTTTACAGGCAGCACCGCTAAGGATTTATTGACTAGTTAGTCAGAAGACATGACAGCAAAAAATACGAGTGTGACTTTTTTGAAGAGAAACTATCAGAGAGGTTCATTGAAGCCATGACCACCTCCATACCAAGTAAAGCTTTCAGGAAGGATCACTTGGCCAACAGATAGAACTATACCACTCGTGTTAGTTCTGGAACATTGCAAATATGAAGATACACAGAAGGCCAAGAACCGTTACATTCTTTAGGTGCAGACAGAAAAGCACATCAAAGCAGTAAAATCTATAACAAATGCAGTTTACCACATTAATCCAAAAGCTGTCCAGCTTCTATTCATATCTGTAAAGCAGGTAGCACCAAGGTCAACTTTTTATTCATACACGAGATTTGAACACGCCTGGTTAAGTTAGCATGTATTGTCCATCTTTATTTACGCTGGAGAAGGTGGTAGTGAGCTGCCTTCTTGAACGGCTGCAATTCTTGGCATGTTGGGATACCCGCTGTTCAATTAGGAAGGGAGTTCAGGGGTTTTGACCCAGCGAAAGTGAGGGAATGGCAATGTAGTTGCATGTCAAGATGGTGTGTGACCTTGATGAAAACTTGTGGTTGATGGTGTTCCCACATACCAGCTGCCTTTGTCCTCTAGGTGGTAGAGGTCATGGGTTTGACAGTGGTGTCAAAGCAGCCTGGAGGCATTTTGTAAATGGCACATACTGCTGCCACTTTGTGTCAGTAGTGTTGGGAACGTTAAAGATGCTGGACAATCAAGCGGGCTGCTTTATCCTGGATGGTGTCATGTTTCTTGAGTGCTGTTGGAGTTGCACTCATTCCTGGCAAGTGAAAAACGTTCCATTGTGAATTTTGCAATGCACGTTGTGGACATGTTTTTAGGTTCAGAGGTAAGTTAATAATCACAGAATTTCTAGTCTCCGAGCTGTGTTTGACACCACGGTATTTATTTGGCTGGTGCAATTCAGTTTCTGGTCAATGGTAATGTTACTGAATGTCAAAGGTAAGTAGTTAGATCCTCTCTTGATGGAGATGTTTATTGCCTGTCACTTGTGTGGTGTAAATTTTACTTGCCACTTATCAGCCCAAACCTGGATGTTATCCAGATGTTACTGCATATGAACATAGCTACTTCAGTGTCTGAGGTATCACAAATAGTGCTGAACATTCTGCAGTCACCAGCAAACATCCCCGTTTCTGACCTTATAATGGAGAGAAGACCGTTAATAAAGCTGAAAATGATTGTGCCAAGAATACTACCCAACAGTACTCTTCTCATGATGGCTGTCAACATTTGACACAACCATCTTACTATATCTCAGGTTTGACCCCCACCAGAGGAGACATTCCCCTGATTCCCATTGACTTCAGTTTTACCAAGGTTCCTTGATGCCATTCTCACTGCAGTGTTGCTTTGATATCTAGGACATTCACTCTCAACCTATCTCTGGAGATTAGTCTTTTGTCCATATTTGAACTGAGGCTGTAATGAGGTTAGGCTCTGGCAGAACCAAACTGGGCATCAGTGTGCTGGTTATTGCCGGGTAGGTATTGCTTGACAGCACTGATGATGACACTGTGCACCACTTTACTGATCAGCAGTAATTGGTCAGGTTAGATTCATCCTGTTAGTTAGTGGACACAACATTGTCAGGTAGATGCCATTTCTTAGATTGGGACACAGCAAGTTTTGGAGAACAAATCTCCATTACTATTGCCTGAATGTTTTAGCATCTCTAACCTTGAGACTATCTAATGCCTGCATCTGTTTATTGACATCATGTGAAGTGAATGAAATTGGTAGAAGTCTGGCATCTGTGACAACGGGGACCATAGGAGAAGGCAGAAATAGATCATCCAGTCTTCGTATGTGGCTAAGGATGACTGCAAATATTCAATGATCATAGGAACTGCCGATGCTGAAGAATCAGATCACAAAGTATCGAGCTGGATGAACACAGCAGGCCAAGCAGCATCAGAGGAGCAGGAAAGCTGACGTTTTGAAATTTTCTGCAGAAGGGTCCAGACCCGAAACATCAGTTTTCTTGCTCCCCTGATGCTCCTTGGCCTGCTGTGTTCATCCAGCTCTACTCCTCGTGATCTCAGATTGCAAATATTCAATCTTGTCTTTTGCACTTGTGTGCTGGGCTCCCCCATCTTTGAGGATAGGGATATTTGTGGAGGGTCCTCCTCCAGTGAGTTGTCTAAGCGCCCACTGCCATTTATACAGATGTTGGTTTGGCATGCTTTGCTGACTGTAACATAGTACAGGTGGCACATTAAGAATGTACTTGCTGTTGGCCTGTCATGATAGTGTCCTTTGATTCTTGTACCATTCTATAAGAATCAATGACATAATTCCCTGAAGTTTGTGTCACATGTAGATGGGGTGGTTAGAAAGACATTTAGCAGACTTGCTTTCATTGCTCAATCCTTTGTGTACAGGAGTGGGGAAGTCATGTCGAGGTTGTACAATACATTGCTGAGGCATCATCTGGAATACAGAGTCCAGTTCCGGTTGCCCTGTTATAGGAAGGATATTATTATACTGGGGAGGGTTCAGAAGAGATTTATGAGGATGTTGCCGGGTACAGACAGCTTAACTTATAAAGAAAGGCTTTATAGACTGGATAACAAAGTGTGGGGCTGGATGAACACAGCAGGCCAAGCAGCATCTTAGGAGCACAAAAGCTGACGTTTCAGGCCTAGACCCTTCATCAGAAAAGGGGGATGGGGAGAGAGTTCTGAAATAAATAGGGAGAGAGGGGGAGGCGGACTGAAGATGGATATAGGAGAGTATAGGTGGAGAGGAGAGTATAGGTGGGGAGGTAGGGAGGGGATAGGTCAGTCCGGGGAGGACGGACAGATCAAGGGGGCGGGATGCCGTTAGTAGGTAGGAAATGGAGGTGCGGCTTGAGGTGGGAGGAGGGGATAGGTGAGAGGAAGAACAGGTTAGGGAGGCAGGGACGAGCTGAACTGGTTTTGGGATGCTATGGGGGAGGGCTCGATGGCAGTTGGAGATGAAGAGGTTGAGGGAGGGTAGGAGGCCTGGGGGTGGTGTTCAGGAGGAGGACTTGTGTTGGAGGCGGGTGAAGGAGGTCAGTGGAGGGAGGGTTAGGTTCACGGTTAGAGAAGTAAGCGTGGAGGCAGGGGCGGCGGAAAAACTGCTTGATGACCGGACATGACTGGTATTCGTTTGGTGGCAATTTATAGACTGGAACCTTTTTCACTGGAGCATAGGAGGTTGAGAGTTGACTTAATAGAGGTTTATAAAATTATGAGCGGGGGTTGAGAGTGTCAAGTTCCTAGGAGTGACAATAACGACAACTTGTCCTGGACTTACCACACAGATGTGACGGTCAAGAAGGCACAACAATAACTCTTCTTCCTCAGGTGGCTCAGGAAATTTAGTATGTCAGTAAGGACCCTCACCAACTTCTACAAGTGCACTATAGAGAGCATATCATCTGGGTGCAAAAAGGCCTGGTGCAGCATCTGCAGTAAGAAACTGCAGAAAGTTGTGTGCACAGCCCAGACCATCATGAAAGCCAACCTTATATCCGTGGACTCCATTTATATGGCTCGTTGCTACAGGAAGATGCCAAGTCATCAAAGACCCCTTCCACCCTGGTAATATTCCCCTATGACCTCTTCCATCAAGCAGAAGATACAAAAGCTTGAACAGACCCCAACAGGTTCAAGAACAGCTGCTTCTCTGCCGTTGTTTGACTGTTGAATGGACCTCTCTAACTTTCAGTAACGTTGATGTTGCTTCATGCACCTCCTGTACAGTGGAAGCTGTATTCCTCACTCTGTCCCAGCACACTATGATCTGCATGTCTTTACTTACTATGATCTGCCTGTACTGTTTGTAAACAAAGCTTTCCCCTGTACTTAGGTACATGTGACAATAAATTAAACCAAATCAAGATAGGGTTAATGGTAGCTGTCTTTTCCCTAGGATGGGGGATTTTAAGACTAGGGGCCATAGTTTTAAAGTGAGAGGAGAAGCATTTTAAAAAAGACCTGGGGTAAATTTTTACACAGAGGGTAGTTTGTATGTGGAATGAACTTGCTGAGGAAGTGGTGGATGTCAGCACAGTTACAGTGTTTAAAAAACACCTCGGTAAGTATATGAACAGGGAAGGTTTGGAGGGATATGGGTCAGGAGAAGGCTGGTGGGATTAGTTTTGATTGGAATTATGTTCGGCATGGACTGGATAGACTGAAGGTGTTGTTTCCATGCTGTATGACTCTATGACTTTGATTAAGAAATCAGGAAGCCACAAATCACAAAGGGTTGGCAATGGTCTAGTAGTATTATTGCTGGATTGTTAATCCAGAGAGCCAGATAATGTTCTGGGGACCCAGGCTCGAATCCCACCATGGCAGGTGGTGGAATTTGAATTCAACAAAAATCTGGAATTAAGAATCTTAATGATGACTGTGAATCCATTGTCGCTTGTTGGGAAGAGCCCATTTGGAAGGAAACTGCCATCCTTACCTGGTTTGGCCTACATGTTACTCCAGACCCAGAGCAATGTGGTTGTCTCTTAGCCGCCCTCTGGGCAATTAGGAATGGGCAATAAATGTTGGCCCAACCAGTGATGCCCTCATCCTGTGAATGAAAAAAAGGAAAAATTCACTACCAAAGAAAGTGGCTGAGGCCAAACATGATGTGTTTTTAAGAAGGCAGTAGATTTGGCTTTTGTGCCTTAAGGGAACAAGGGATATGGGGAAGGGTGGGATTAAGGTATTGGGCTCGATGGTCATCCATGATCTTATTGAATGACAAAGAAGTTTGAGGAGTTGAATAGTCTATTCCTGCACCTACGTCTGCAAGATGAACAGGTTTTTGTTCGATACTTTATTAAGGCTGATAAAGCCAGGATGGATAAATGGATCTGAGTTAGGTTTCAGAGTACTGCGCATTGTGCAGAGTCTCAAAGGCCTGAATTGCTTACTCGTATGCCGTATGTTTCTATAAACAGCTGACAGAAAGGCTTCCATCCACCCATTTCCAACATACAAAGGCCAGCTTTTTCCTCAAGGGTAGGGAAGGCATTCCAGAAGTATGACTCCTCACTACCAGGCTGCTGTCGTGAAAGTGGGTCTGACCTGGGATTGACCACCTAATGGCCAGGCTTGTGACCATTACCGTAAGCATAGACTTAGGAAGCTGGCCTTCAGTCTGCTCAGTAATGTGGTACACCCATAAAACCAGGTTATTTAAAGTAATGAACAAATAGAAATGTCCAATATTGAATTTTATATCCTCAAAACTGGATAAGAGCAAAAAAAATTAAACAGGAAGGGGGTGTTTGTTTATAGGAAGATTGTGATGCTAAAATTTTAGAGGCTTTAGTTCAGCTTGGTTGGAGCTGGGGATTACACGAGGGAGCATCTAGGTGTCATAGAGGATGGCCAATTCATTTAGTGGCTAGGCCAGCATTTATTACCAATGCCTAATTGTCCTTAAGAAGGTGGTGATGGGCTATCAGAATGCAATCAACTGGCAAACTGCAGAGTTTGTTGTTCACTGTCATCTGTCAGTACAGGAAACAAAACACAACAGCAACTTTTATAATTGCATTTACTAAAGCGACGGACAAAAGCAATGCCTGTAATTGAATGATCTCAGTCAGTTTGGAATTAGATGTTCAAGATATTATTACTCATTACATGTAGTTTCCTCTGTACTGTCCCCTACTCATAGTTTTCATACAAAGTAATGAACAATTTAATGCAAAAATTATTGACAATACTAATTAGACCTTGGAAACTTGAAAATAATTCAAAGATTTACAAGATAAAACAAAATGGCCCCAGTAAGCACTGCTTACAGACGGTTTGCAATCATTCGTTTGAGTAAATAGCCAACAGCTTTCTTAGACCTGTAGACATCGGGATTACAAATGCTTGTGCCTCCTAGTTTGGCATTATTTTATTCACTATGCGAGAAAGAGATTCTCGCTGGACAATGCATTATTCTATGCTTAAAGCTAACACTGTAACTAACATACTCAGGTACCTCCTAATACCTCTGGGCTGTGAATACCTTCACACAGCTTCACATATGGCCTGATTGTTGTTCCTGGATCGGGGATCAGACTTGGGAGAAATCCCGTTTCCACAAAGCCAACGTTTAAGAATGGCCCCCTACATTCCCAGGCTTCATTAGAGATGTGTAGGGGGCTCAATCTGGCATTGGGCCAGGCAGCCTTGGAAGAGAGCAAGAGGTTGCTCATTCCTGACAAGCCTGTGGAGAGCCTGGCTGGAGATAATGGCATTGTATTCAAAGTTTTAAAATAAGCAGAACCTATCTGTCCTGACTTTATCCTATCCATGTTTACCTATGCCCCTGAATCCACATCCTAAAGTCCCCAACTCACTGTGTACTCTACCCAGCCTCATACACCCCAACCCCCACTGCAGGCCAATCAATCCATGGTCCTTTATAGCACCTATGCTTTACCTCTACCAAATGAAACATTATCTCCACAAAATGTGTCCTGGGATCAAATCCAATTTTCTCTTCAAATTGTTAATTACTTTATCTGAAAACTATGAGTAGGAGAGAGTACACAGGAAACTACATGCAATGTGTAATAGTATCTTCAACATCTAATTCCAAACTGACTGAGATCATTCAATTGCAGGCATTGCTTTTCTCAGTCGCTCCAGTAAATGCAAAAGGGCTGAAACAGAAAACATTCCTTCAACACTCACTCCCCACTCACTCCCTCTCCCCGCTACAAAGTCTCCATGCCCTGCCCACACAACCTAATGCCCTCTGCCCACTCCCTATAAACCTCATGCTCTGATGCCAACTTAGTGCTTTAGTTCCACCCACCACTTCGACCGTCGCCAACCATGTAAATTCACTGAGTGTTCAGGATGAGGGCAGTGCCATCAATACTCAAGAATCTCCGAACCATTCAAAGCAAAACATTCTGTTTGATGAGCACTCCACCTAGTGGCAGCAATGTGCAATGATGCATTACAGCAACTCACCAGGGCTCCTTCAACAATGCCATTTAAACCTATGGATCCTACTACCAAGAGCAGCAGATACATTGAAATGCTACATATGAGTTCTCCTCAAGTCAGACTTGGAGCTATAATGCCCTTCCTTCAGTTGCTGGGTCAAAATCCTGGAACTTCCTCCTGAACAGCACTGTGGGTATACCTATACCACATCACCCATACCTTTTGAAAAAGACAGCCCATCACCAACTATGCAAGGGCACTCGGGGATTGGCAATAAATGCTGGCTTAGCCAGTGAATGAATTTTAAAAAGTGATTCTGACAAAAATGCTACTGAATGTGGAGTGGCATCATGAGTGTTTCAAGCCTCCACCACTCTGGATGCAAGGGGACCTTTCACAATTAGCAATTGTTTTACATTAGATTTAAACACACCAGGCTTCTGTTGAAGTTGCACAAAGATTTCTGTATCGGGCAACACAGTGGCTCAGCGATCATCCAGGGTAGCAAGGTGGATTCCACTCTCAGGCAACTGTCTGTGTGGAGTTTGCATGTTCTCCCTGTGTCTGTGTGGGTTTCCTCCAGATGCTCTGGTTTCATACCACAGTCCAGAGATTAGCAGGTTGGGTGGATTGACCATATTAAATTGCCCATAATGTCCAGGGTATGCAGGTCGGGTGGATTAGCCTTAGGAAATGCAGGGTTGCAGGGATGCTGTGGGCCTGGGTGAGATGCTTTTTGGAGGGGCAGTGTTGATTTTGTGAGAGATTAGAAATGTTGTTTCTGCAGATTAGGGTAAATGGTGGGGTCTTGCAAAAGAAGAACATTATAGTCACAAGATTTTGTAGCAGAAGTTTATCATTAACCAGAGATTAGGTTCTGCAAAGGCGGCAGTTAGCATGACCAGAAATAATGTTTCTGCAGACAAGGACGTGGTAGAGTTAAGGGTGTTGTAGCAGAGGCTTATTTCTGCAAACCTGACGATTCGCACGTACAGCATGTCTAGCGCTCTTTAGGATAGCAAATAAGGATTGCAGTAAACAAGGGAATGGGGCCTTCGGCCAGCAGAAAAGGGAACAATAAACAAGGGCGGTCCGATAGGACGGGGAATGATAGGATAAGAGAAGACCAATGGGAGCAGGGAGGCGTGATTCCGCAACTTGTAAACTGTATAAGAATGTTTAACATGCTTTGTAGTGTGTGCCTGTCTAGCAGACACCCTTTCTTGCAAGATCGTACAGAATAAAATTGTCTTTTTCCAAGGCTTTGTCTCAGGCTGAATTTGTGAGGAGGGACTGTTTCTCACAATTTGATGGGCTGAATGGCCTACTTCCTCCCTGTAGGGTTTCTATGATTTAGCTGATCAATGCATGAAGTACCTAGATTGGTCTAACTGCAAACAAGATGACCCATAACTCATAAATCAGACAGACTCTTAACAAAAACCATGAAATTTAACATAATATCTCTTTTGTTCAGGCATAAGCCAGTATCAATCAGCAGGTGCTTATAAGTAGCATTAGTATCTTAATGAATCTGAAACAGGTCTGAGCTCTTACAAAAATATATTACAGCATCCGAAATATTTGTACACTTGTGTTTCAAAAACCCACATATATTTAGAAGATTCATTACAATCACTTTTGACTGAAATAGTTGCCTCGTTTTAGGATTAATCCTAACCCACATATTCCAGCTTAATGTATAATTATATTAAAATACATTTGTGTACAATGGACTGACTATTATGACCTCCAAATCTGAGTTTTTGAAAATGCCATCATGTTAGTTAATAGAAACATGTCAATAATTATTACAGGTAAAGATCCTATAGCCTGTGTTCCTATAGTCTATATGATAGTTCCTATGATCCTCTAGTCTATGTTGTCTACGCCATAAAATTAGATACTTTTGTGCATCACTTTATACATACTCATTCATAAACTGTCCAAAATTTTGGACATGATTTTTGTTTGCAATGTTTTGAAATAAATCAATATTACATTCTGGTATATAGAATAATAGATGCTTAGTGAATTGTACAGACGTGCCACTCTTTTAGTTCTAAAACATAACTTGCATTTTGATAGTGTTCCTTATGCGGGGAGAAACTCAATGTGCTTTACATTAGGAGTGTAAAACAGTGGATATTCAGCAGGAATAGGAAGTTAGAAAATAAAAAATGGGTTGGAAAATGAGATGTTTTAGAGAGGTAATTTTAAAGCAGAATGGAAAGAGAGAAGTTATGCAGCTAAGTAAGAGGTCTTCAATACTGGAGTGATGTAGGGCCATAAGGGAAAATACTTGGCATTGGTAAAGTGGGAGAACTTACAGAATTTCAAAAATTTGGTCAAAACTTAAAGTCACCTTCCTTAGTGTCAGAACAAGAGAGAGAAAAATATCAGCACTCTGAGTCCCCAGCACAACCTTTTCCTGATCGGGAGCTTCTGAAAATTCAATATTTATCCCATTCTTCAGTTTTAAAACATGACCATCTCCAAGTTTTCCCACTCACATGTAAACACTACCAGTCCGAGTTAACTTACACAGAGATAGAAAGAACTGCTGATGCTGGAGTCTCAGATAACACAGTGTGGAGCTGGAGGAACACAGCAGGCCAGGCAGCATCAGAGGAGCAGGAAAGTTGACATTTTGGGTCAGGACCCTTCTTCAGAAAAAAGTCCGAGTTAAGTTGTGAAGGTGCATCAGCTGAGAATAACAGTGCTCCTCAGGCACGCTCCATTTTCAGCAATCTTGAGGCAGAGGCCCAGAGTCTGATCTGTATAAGTCTCACTTTGACAGACCTGCCTCTCAATGCATATCAATGCAGTGCCATTGACCCTGTGCCCTGGGCTCAATCCCAGCTAGCGCCTGCTGCTCAGCTAGGCCCAGACTGGTGCTCTGCAGTGTGCCATACCTGCCAGGCTGCACAGCAGTTGCATGATCAAATATGAAAACTTGTCTCACATTTCTGAATGCTGTCTCCTACACCTTGCACTAACTGTTCTTTTGCACTAAATGATGACCCCATAACAGTGCTAAATGTGCAGGTTTATGCTTCAAATGGCAATTAGCTCCAAATTTATGGAGTAGTGTACCGTATGAGAAAGTTAAATACCCTCTGTTACTGAAGGTGAGATATAGCTGGAACAGCACAGTTCAAGATGGTCTGGGTACCAGGTAAGAGGACATATGTGTTTTTGAACATGCCACTGGAGATCCTGGTGAAGGAGGATCACAAAGGAGGGGTCAGTTCACCCTCCTGCAGCTTGTTCTGTTCTGCCTAGCCTCACATCTTCCTCCTACTCCTCACCCAGACCTAGGGCTCCTTGAGAAGATTATTAGGAATTGGAACAGAAATAGGCCAAATAGACCTTATTTCAAATGATCAAATGGATAGTCTGGTATACAGTTGGGCATGCTCTTTAAGTCTCAGTTGCTATCATATTCAATGGTAGAACATTCTAAGAGGGACAATTCCAAAGATTCATAACCCTGTGAATGAAAACCTTTCTCCTAATGGCCTTAAGTGATCAGCCCCTTCTCCTTAAGCTGTGGCCCCTTGTTGCAGGTTCTCCAACTATGGATCAACTCTTGGTGCCTTCTCTATCACGTCCCTCCAAAACCTCGTAAACATCATCTCATTTTCTTCAAACCTCCAGAAGCTAAAGGCCCTATTTGTTTAGCATGAAGTAAAAAGTTTACATCCTCCAACACAAATCTATGGGCAGATTGAAATAAAAATCTACTAACACGGATTGAAGATTTGGCTGATACAAATTCATGGAAACCACTACTGAGAAGGATTGACCAATGTTCAATAATTTTAGACATTAAAAGGAGGAGATTGCCTGCTTCAGAGATTCAGGATTCTGAAAAAAAACGTTGCCTGTGTCAGCGGAGAGTATAACCGCTATGAAGCAAGTCCAAAAAATTAAAGAGCCTACAGTTTACCTGGAACTGCAGACCTCAGTCTGTCAGGGAGAGAGTGAAGGTAAAGGGTCTCCATCCAATAAACTAGTAGGTTTCCAACCCTGGTGAGAACGTGTTTTGGAAGAGCAATGAAATCTCCAGATCACCTGAATTTGTAAGGTTGGAGATTTTGCAGAAGAAGAGTTGTGTAATTTTTAAACACACATATAAATTAATGAATAAAAAAAAACTTGGGGGAGACGTTGTAATAGGATCTGAAAGGTTTAACACTAGGCCATGCCATAAACACCATCCACTATGATGATGTCATTGGGTTTTTGCGTCTCTAAGGGGAGGAGACTGTTCTAGTTAGACCAGCAGTGGTTTTCCTCAACACACTAGACCAAGCAGGTCCTATACTTAAAGAGGATAGAATCAACAACATTTGTCATGAGCAGTAGTTGACCTGACCTTACAAGATTACCAACACCATTAACAGTCAGTCAATGTGAAAGACGTTTGAACCTAATGAGTGGACCTAAATTTTCTCAAGAAACTAAAAGCATAGTTGTAATAAAAGCATGTACCTAAGGTAGAATTACCAAACGAGGATTTTGCTGTTACCCAAATCACCCAAATGAACCAATATAGAAGTAAATAGGGAAAAGAAGGAGAAATTGAGAAGCCATAAAAAAGATGAAAATGAAAATTTGGGAGCTTAAAGTCTGAAGAACACCGACAGCCAGAGATAGATAAGTTACTCAGCGTCTTGGAGTTAAGTTCCTAAGAATAACAGGAAAGTTAATGTTGCACAGAGAGGATCAATATTGAATGAACTATTGTGATAAAAGCTGGAGATTCACCATTCCGATTTCCCAGGGGAAATTCTGTATATCTCAGATTGAGACAAGTCCATGAACTCTACTGTACCCTTTGTGCAGGGTAAATTTGTGATCAGGAGAGCCAGGTTAGCAATTTTCTCAATTAAAATGCCACTTAACCAGATTTTTGATTTTAAAGTCAGATTCCCATGTTTCCCAAACTTCCTGAAAGCCCCCCATGAAATTAAAGCAAGTCCATAGTGAAATTTGAGGAGGTTGTATTAATTTCAGGTAAACATGCCAATATCTGCTCAATACTTGTAGTTGCTTTCTCGCCTGTTAGTATGAAAGATTGTTCACAATACTTTTGCTGACGATTTATTTAGGACCTTTGTTCTATCGTACCACGATTGGTTGGCAATTTGTTGAACATACATTGGACACCAGCTGAGGAGGAATGTGCTTTGGAGCAGCACTAGCAGCCTCTTGGTCATGGACCAGTAGCTGCTGAGGAGAGGGAGACTATTTGCAAAAAGGTGCCGCTCATAGGGGGCACTCCCCATGAAACACAGTCCTCAGGAGAACAGGTGCTGTTTCCTTGACATGATCCAAGCTGTATCATCTCAGAAGGCTCAGCCTATCAGGACAGATGGTAGTGGCCATCTGCAGCCTCCTAGAAGAAAGTTGGGAGCAGGAAGACAGTGTGTCACAGAAAGATGCTGGTGCGAATGCATGTCCCTGTGCATGTTGCTGCATTCAATGCCATAGATACAAGGCTCACTCTGGATGCACCAGTAGATCCATATCAAAAGCAGGTTTTATTGCCACCATATCTCCCCACATCATCCACTCATACTACCTACAATTGAGGAGAACTGTACACAAACACTTACAACTCTAGTGGTCCTCATAATTTATCGAACTAGCTTAGAGATGCAAAGGAGGCATTCTTATATAAGTTACATAAAGAACAGAATTAGAGCAGCACATAATTTTCTCATATGTCCATCTGCATAACTTTGTGTAACTGCAAAGCCTTATACATTTTTCCCTAAAATTTCAACATGGTCCAACCATTGTGGTTTGTGCAGAGGTAGAAATAGGCTGCTCACATCCCAGCTCTCAGATGACATCCTCTTGGTCATGCAGCCGAGGAGGCCCAATCAATGATTTTTCCACCAGCAACACCGCAAAGGAGTAGGCAGCATTAGGGTGAAGTCTCCTGTTTGATGACCCCTTTGGCATCATGTGTCTTACAAGCTTCACTTCCAGCCCTGGGCTAGAAAACACCTTCATGTGATCAGTGTGGCCTGATTAAGCTGAAGATAAGCTCCTTGTCAATCTGTTCAAGGTGTCGGGCATACTGGCACCTGTCACCATGAACAGGGCCTGCACAGGCTCATTTGATGACAGTATTTGATGTTCCATAATGTTGACCACTCCATCCTACTCTGTCTCTCCCTCCCTCACTCTTGGCCACCAAGCCAAGAAATATACTGCTCCCCCACCTTCAAGCTACAGATTCACATCTTTCTCTCCTATCTCCTCCATTACTCCTCCAAACTGTTACAGCCTTGAGAACTCCCTCCCGGTGTTACCGCAATGACCTTGAGCACTTAGCCATCTTGGTTGGTAATAGACCTGCTGAGACACTGTTGGTGATGGACATTGAAATTCCCCCACTCAGGTTTCATTATGATTCCCTTGTTAATCTCAGTGCTTCCTCTGAGTGGTTTTCAACATGGAGGAGCGTTGACTCATCAGCTGAGGAGAGGTTGGTAGGTGATAATCAATAGGAGGTGTCCTTACCCATGTTTGACCTGATAGCGTGAAACTTCATGGTGTAGGGAGTCAATCTTTAAGACTCCCAAGGCCATTTTTTTATGACTGTATACCAATGTGCCACCACTTCTTGTGGCTATGTCATGTTGATGGACTAGGACATAGCCAGGGACAGTAGTGAGGATGGCTGCAATGTTTTCTCTAAAGAATGATTCCATAAGTGTCAGTCTGTTGCTTGTCTACTCGATAAGATAGCCCAGGCAATTTGACCAGCAGCCTTTAGATGTTAGTAAGGATGACTTTTCAGGGTCAACAGGTCTGAGTTATTTAGTGCTCAGTCAATAGTTGAAATGGTCCATCCAATTTCATTTTTTACCTTAGACTTTGTAGTGGTTTGTGCAACTGAGTGGCTTGCTAGGCCATTTCAGGGGACAGTTATGTCACCACATTCTTATACATCTGGAGCCAACTGAGACGGAATATGTAAGGATAACAGATTTCATTTACAAGAAGACATTAGTAAACAAGATAAGATTTTCCAATAATCTGCAATAATTAACCTAGTAATCATTTGATTAGCCTTTTAATTCCACATTTTTTTTATTTCAATTCAAATTCCACTATCTGCTGCAGTGGGATTTGAACCCATGATCCCAGAGCATTAGCCTGTCGCTCTGGGTTATTCGTCCAATGATAAAGCCATCATTCCAGTGCCGCCTTTGAAATAGTTAATTTATTCACGCAGTAGCTTATGTATAATCTAATGTGGAGCTAGTTAATGTCAGATGGCTTCAGTCAACTGAATGGAACAATCCAGCACATTCCTCGAGTTGAGTGGTAAATTTAGGTAGACATGTAGTGCAAGTATGCGGTTACAGTTTGCATTTATCATTTCTATGAAGTTGAGATATTTAAGCGTTTTCCATCTACCTTGCTACACTCTCTCCAAGATCAGGAGCTCCCTACAATATTACTTGAGGCATATACTGCATGCCAAGATGTGTTATACCTTTATTTTGAACAGAATGTTTCTAGATTTTCAACAGTTTTTCAATAGGTTTCAATTGATTTTGAGCATGTTTTTGTGAATGATTAGAATCTAATTGTTTTGACTTGTTGAGTCTTGTATGAAACAGAAGTGTATTGTAATTGGGATTGTCTCACTGTAATTATTTCAAAACCTTGGGTTACGTTTGTCAGGATTAAAATTTTCATCAGTATGTTTTCACATTAACATTCAAAACATGTGGATGTAGTGAATATCTTGACTGAATGCTCACAACCCACAAGTAAATGCTTACAAAGATGTTGCTGTAAATTACAACTCTCTGTCATGCTATAACCTTCAAAGTTGAAAACTGGGGGAAGTAAAGCCTGATTTAATCTCTGGAAAAATATAGATTCAAGGCCTTTGTGCCCAGCTGATTTCTTTACCAGCTGAGGGAGATGGAAGTCAGATAAAGATGTGTGAAAGTAACTATTTTATCACTTGCTATTCTATTCAACAATATTGATGACAAAGTCAGCTATGATTCAGAATTTTAAGTTTTCCCGGAACCATTTACAATGATTGTCAGAAAGCCATCACACACTCTACCTTTGAGCTATCTGTTTTGTTCTGATATAAACTATCATTCTGCAGATTTAAGACCAATGCAGACACAGCATCTGGGAAATATTCCAACATATTGCGGCTGTATCATGATACCTGCAAGATTTTTCCAGAATATGACTGTGTACATGGTTCAGTCATAACAACAGACTTCAGTGCATGAGTTGGTGAAATATTTCATTTGAAGCGTACAGGCTGGTTGGGCATCAAGACGCAGGGATAACTTAGATCTTAAATCAAAGTGAATGCGATTGATAACGGGTACACTTTGAAGTGAAGAAATGTCGCAATAAATTGTAACGATGTGTGAGAATAATAGCCCTGCAACAAAATGTTTATATTCCCTTGGGACATCTGTTTGCAATAAAGCCCAAAATATTATTGCTATTGATTTAATAGTAAGTAAGATTAGTGAGTGAAAGAAAAACACATCAATTTGATTTTGTCCAGCTACAAAAGACAAATGTTGTCCGCAGTTGAAACCTCAGTGTTCCAGGAGAGGAAAGGATTCTCAGAAGGTTACATTTCCACCAGGGATAAGGATTTTAAAGGGAATATTCTAAAGCTTGTGATATCATGAATCCCATTCTATTGAATTGAACAAACAGAAACAGGTAGTTTCATACCTGACTTTGCAGAGAAAGAAGGATTAAGGTTTTTACACTTTAAATAGGTGCCAACATTCCCCCACATGATGCTGCCTCAATGATCATATGCTAGACGAGGATCATAGACCTGTGTAGCTAACATATAAAACATCTAAAGTCATAACTGAATTATATGCTTATTATTATTATGTTGCTTTCGTAGCATTTGGAATGATCTGACTGGTTCTTAAAAATGTCAGCAGACCTTCCAAAGAAAGTACAGATCAAGAATGGTTACTTTGACTTTCTTGTCACATGCACAGTGTTTCATATGAGGCAGAATTTGGCTCAGATTGTAATAAATAGAAGTGCCACGTTCCTCCACCAAACCTGCTAAAGCAATTTGTCAAATCTTTGTAAGCTGCTGTACCATTAGCTATAATGTTCAGGAGGGATAAATGGATAATCAAAAATGTAATCACTGACATTAAGAAGTGTTATGAAATAAATTGTTCAAAGTAACATACCTACATTTCCCATCCTTTTCCAGTAGCCCACACTGTGATCACAAAGCTACAAAGTCTGGATTTGGTGGAACCATTAATCTTTAATGCATGACCTACCAGCGACCTAGTAATACTTTCTCTTGATTTTTATGATGCTGACTCGTTCTAGCTGATGTGCGCCAACTCCTCTTGATTGATGTGCCAGAGGTCTATAAATGGCAGTGGTAAGAGATAGTAAAATTGTAGCTATGCCAGCTCCATGTATTGTGACCTATTGCTACAGCTGCTGCTTTCTGATCTTTCTTCGTAGCAATTATTTCAAATGGCTCTTTTTTACTGTTCTGCACATCAAGATTTAGAAAGATATTGCAAAGTTTGTGAATTGAAGGTAGTGGGAATCATACATGTTCATCAATGCATTGTAAACCTGTTGGTTTCAATATTTACAGGGAGTTGGGGAGGGAGCTGAGATATTGTTTTTAGCAACCATAAATACCAGGAGCACTGAAAACTATCAGCATCAGAAATCTTTTTCTTCATTGTGCTCCTGGCAGCCAGCTAGACTG
Organism: Stegostoma tigrinum; assembly: GCF_030684315.1. Taxonomy (NCBI): domain Eukaryota; kingdom Metazoa; phylum Chordata; class Chondrichthyes; order Orectolobiformes; family Stegostomatidae; genus Stegostoma; species Stegostoma tigrinum. Next base: position 17,676,830 of record NC_081371.1, read on the forward strand.
AAGGTTGGCCAGCTGAGAGGGAGAAAAGCCAAAGCTGCAGTTGAGAATTACTGGAGACTGTCTTCAGCAACTGGCTTGAGGCAGTGTGAGGGGTACGGATCCGGATGGACAGCTTAGATGGAGGTTTCACTGCAAATTGGAGAACAATGGCAACGGGGAAAGAGATGGTAGAGAAGGGGGTAAGGAACATTGGGATCTGGGGGGAGAGGGGGTGATGCAGTGCTGCTCCCGTTGGTGTACCCACAGGCAGTGCTGTATTTGGCAATGCTGCTGCTTTAGGTGATAAATTTCCCAAACCCTGGAAAACCCATGTTAGCGTCACAGAATCTGAATAGCAATAACATTTGAGCAAGGAACTTCACTTCTATTATAATTACCAATCTGTTGGGGCTTTCTCATTTTACATTTGCTAACCACCCAACCCACCACTGCCCCCCTCCCCCATCCTGGTGGATTTAAAATTGACCCTGATGTGTTAATGATTGAAGGATTATAGTTTAAAATCCATCTATTCTGAAGAGGAATCAATCTCTTTGAAAGTGGGCTAAAACCTCCCAAGTTCACATTGTGGTCTGCCCCACCCAATGCGGCTGAGGGTGCACCAAATTGCATGGCATGGGGACTACCTTCAGTTGTTCTGGACACCTTCCTGAAACAGGACGTAGAGGTTCCTCAAAATGCAAACTCTTGTTGTTTTCACTTATAAATCTTAAATGTGCAAGATAGGCACTCATGTTCGGAATTTGCTCCACACGGTTGTACCAGGCATTGAGCAGCTTAATCAGTGACCTTTAAAGGTAATGCTGGAGGCCCCTCAGTAAAAACTCAGGAAATCTTTAATGTTCACTTTTATTTCTCCACCAGAACACACACTATGTTGCATCCTGTTGTTTGCATACCAGAGGGCCCTTAGCCCACTCAGTCAGAGTCTGTGGATAACTCGACTACCACAAAAATATCAAGAGTTCAAGTTTGGGAAAAATATAATTTTTTCTTATTTGATATAGGAACTGGTAAAACCACCACCAGCATTTGCAATATTGAGACATTATTTCCCAAGAGTCAAATTCACCTACTGCTGTTGATTAAACTGCTGGCAGAAATGTGAATGGGAATTGTTAGTAATATAACAACTTTAAATATTTCAAACATATTGAAACCTTCAGTAACTGCACCCAGTTCATACTATGCTAATCATGTTATTCTTCTCTGGGTAGCAAGAACAACAGTTAGAGTTGCAAGATTTATATAGATAACTGTGTGTGTTTCCTCTGCCAGTAAGGTGGGTCTTCATGGAAATATGAATTTATTATGCCTATGAAGTATTGGAAGTTACTGTTTAAAATGGGGATGGAGAAACAACAAACAGAGCTGCAGAACCGAGATGCTTGTATAAGGCCTGTATTCTCAGTATGCTGTTGAATGCCAGCGAAGTTCGGGTAACTTACAGCGGCTAAGGACAAGGTTTAAACAGCTTCCATCCCCAATGATATGACACATCCTTGGCATCACATTGAAAGGCAAAGTTGCCAAAGAGGAAGTCCTTTCTTGCGATATGAGTTTTGCCTTCAGTGGAGTCTTTTGCACTTAGCAATGTTTACGTTATCCCTTGTAACATCAGAAACAAGGTGTGGATATTGTGGTATTGAAGAATCCAACAGACAGTTATTACAACTGTCTACTATGTACAAATATTATATTCACAGGCAGGCTAACACTAAGCTATTATATTTCAATAGAGCAGCATGCTTCCAGTAGCTTGGCATACTACAGTTGATCCCGGGATAAGGTGGAATATACTACCTGTGAACCCTCAGATCATATGCTATGATACATTGATGGTATTGTGAGCGTATCTCTTAAAGGTTTACTGACATACTCACTATGTGTCATAACACATGTGTGGAACACTATTCAACCAAAAATATCTTTGCTAGCTTAGGCATGTGTACAAAATGGATGATGGCCACCTTCCCCAGGGATCCACTGCACGGGCAGGCAACCCTTGCCAAGAGACCCCACCAAAACTCTGATTCAAGGATGCTGGCAAAGGAGAAATAAATAATTCACAACATCAATCGAGTGAGGAACTTTAGCTGATGATCAATGCAAATGACACAATGTGTGAGCAGGAATTCACCAACTCTGCGCTGTGTGGTTTCAAAAGCTTCAAACCAGATGCCAGCCCTGCCAGTGTGGAGTAAGGAGAGATTAACCCATGCCACACTAGCAAGGGACAACCCGTTATATAGGCACTAGTGCCAAACTTTGCATTTCCAGTGTCAGGTTGTTTGTAGCCATCAAAAGAAGTGAAGCAGGACATCTCACGTGGCCTCCCAATGTTATGTGGCTACATTCCTATCAACTCTGTCAGGTGGAAGGAAGCCAATTGCTGCTTAAAAGAAACTCATGAAATGACATTTAATTGAAAGCAAAACTTCTTGCAAATTCTGCTGCATAATCATTTTGAAATGAATGATCTTGTGATAGACAGTATGTTCCTTTTTAATGCTGGGAAATGAACCTTGCTGTAATCCAATCTAAGAGCCAGATTTATTATCATAGTTACCCTGGTAGCACCCACACTGCACTTTTCTCTGAGACAATAGAGTTCACTTATGCCTGCTCGGAAACAGACTTCTGTTCACTTAGCAACTGGGTATTGCTTAACTGTTACTGTGAATGGAGGGTTCAGCCAGCTCACTGATACAATTAAAATGGTACAGTGCAAATAGATGACAGTATGTCCTAGCGAAGGAGCTAGTGGTAGTTTGGAGCACTGTGCATAGTTCTCATTTCACAGATCAGTGAAGTACTGAAGAAAATGCAGAAAAGATTTATAAGAATGTTACCAGAATGAGAGAAATGATTGAGCTGTGGTTCTCTTCTCTAGCAGAAGAAATCTCATATAAACTTGAAGAGTTTTTTTTGGGTTGGTGTAAAAAGGTTGTTTCTAATTGTGGATGAGTGAAGAGCTAGGGGACCTAAATGTCACTAAAATATCAAACAAAGAAAGGTTGGAATACTCTGTAAAGAATGCTGTTGTTATGCTGAAATCTGGTACTTGCTGCCACATGGAACAGTTGAAACAGACAGCGTTGGCCTACTTAAAGGGAAGGTTTAATTCGTACATGGGAGAGTGGCAAATAATAAGGATATTGAATATAAATATTGGCATAAATCGTGTGATCTGAATGGTCTGTTTTCCTTTATAACGTTGGTGTAAATTGAAATGTTGAAATGCATGTTGTGCAGTAACAGCAAATAATTTAATCAGAATTTTGCTTCTCTTTATAATATTTTATATATTGGACTTGAATAAAAGTCATGCTTAATAAATACTAGGCTAAATCACCGACACAACTATATTGTGGTATGATGTATCATTTCTAACTAATCTAAGTAATGAAATCCAACCACACACCATTTTAAACTTAATAATATTGCAGAACTTAAATGCAATGATGTTTAATTTCGCAGCAGAATAAAACCTATATAAACACAAATGTATTAGTCAAGTTCCAGATCATGAATGTCTGAGCTTGTACAATATGTGTACTTCACATGCAGCAATGTTTGTTGATTCTTGCTCAGTTTGACACTTTATCTGTATAATATGCTACTTATAGTCACAAGTGAGCTGGGCAATGAGGGAGTGAAATCTGAGTGGTGTATTTCAGAGCTGACATACTGAGCCTTCAAAAGGTTATATGAGCAGGGGATTCTGAAAGGGCTAATGTTGGAGGCTGCATTAAGCTTCACCCAAACTGATGTCATACACAATTAGGTGAAAATGAAGGAGAACAGTTTAGGATTATGTAGAATGAAGTATATCCTAGGTCTCCCTTAATCTTACTAATAATGGACCAAATCTTAGCAAGGCCTAAGCAACCATTGCTATTGGTGAGACATGTGGCTGAACTGAGTGACATTTCCAGTAAGGCCAATAGAGTCATACAGCATGGAAACAGACCTTTTGGTCCAACCAGTCCATGCCGAACACAATTCCAAAGTAAACTCATCCCATGCGCCTGATCCTGGCCCATATCTCTCCAAGCCTTTCCTATTCATGTACTTATCCAAATGCATTTTAAACGTAATTGTACCCACTTTCTCAGGAAGTTCATTTCACAGTGAACCACCCTCTGTAAAAAAAAATGCCTCATTTGTCTTTTTAAATCTCTCTCCTCTCACCTTAAAAATGAAAGTCTTGAAATTCCCTTATCCTAAGGAAAAGACAATTACCATGAACTCTAAACATGCCTCTTAATATTTTATAAACCCCTATCAGGTTGCCTTTCAACCACCAACTCTCCAATGAAAGAATTTCCAGCCTATCCAGCTTTTCTTTATAACACAAAACTTCCATTCCCAGCAACTTTCTGGTACGTCTCTTCTGAACTCTCTACAGTTTGGTAATAACCTTCCCATAACTGGGCAACCAGAACTGGACACAGTTTTCCAGAAGAGAGGCCTCACCAATGTCCTGTGTAGCCTCAACATAATGTCCCAACTCCTGTACTCAAAGTACTGAGCAATAAAGATAAATGTGCCAAACTCTATTGTTTCACCACCCTGTCTTTATGTGACGCAAACTTTAAAGAATTATTTACCTGCACCCTGAGGTCTCTGTTCCACAACACTACCATTAATTGTATAAGCCCTACCCTTGTTTGTTAAACCAAAATGCAACACCTCACATTTATCCAGGCTGAACTCCACCAGCCATTTTTCAGCCCATTGACTCATTTGACCAAGATCCATGTGTAATCTTACAAAATATTCTTCACTGTCTACTATCTCAACATTATGATCACCAGCTTCATCTTTTCTGTTTTCCGGAAGCATCACGGTGAGATTATTATGAGGCATTGGTGAGATGCCAAATGACATGGATTACTGCTTCTTAAATGTTTTGTTAGCATTACAACCCACCTCATTAATACCCAGCCTCTCAGCTTACCAAACTCTCCATATGGGTTCAACATAGGGAAAACTCAACACGGAAATCTGAGCAAACACCCCAGGGGTTTCAGCTTGTGCTTGGTCTGAACACCCTCCGTGTTGGAAACTGGCATGCTCCATGGGCACCAACCATGCACAACCCATGTCCACAGACATCAGCATCAGATATGGGCCAGCATCTAAGTACACTCATGGCATAGCTCCCATACACTTACAGGATGATGCTGCACTTTAATGCTGCCCTTCTCGGGCTACACTGACAACTCTCATGATTATAAAGCAGCAAGGACGGTGAGTGCTGGGGAACATGCTCCCAGCTCATGGACAGCACCAGGCCATAACCCTTCGCTTGCTCTCATCGCACTCTCTCATTATGAGCCTACCAGGGATAGCTTAGAATATCTCTGCTTGCACTACTTTGTCTTTTTGCACTGTGTCCCCTCAGCCATAGATACCAGGGCTCATACTACTGCTGTAATGCCATCCCATTTAATGCAGCCACAAAGCCAGGAAGCTTGTCATAATTGCCACATGTAGCATGTCCCAGCACAGTAGGTCAGGAGCAGCCTCTGGTGCCAGAACAGGGGCCTTTTCAGGGTGCCAACAGTCAGGACCCTCTCCTTAGCGGAGTCAAGGAGCTGAGTA